>NC_142613.1:44057585-44363385 GCF_059453375.1 Lepisosteus platostomus
CTTTTGAGTGTTTGCTACAACTATCACCCATTATACAGTGTATTATTTAAATGTTTTACACTATAAGATTCCAGTAAAATAAGATTTAAACCAAAGTTATCAATTAACCTAAATCTGTGTGGTCACATAATCCTGGCTGTAATATCTTTAAAAGGTCTCTTAGCGATATTAAGTATTTGATGTTAATTATGCTGTCTCTAGTTGTTAGTAAGTCCAATAAATGTAAAAATATGGATAATATTCATTACACTTAAGTGCTATGATCTTGTAGCCATCTTTCCTTTTGCCTGATTTTTTTTCAGCATTTTACAGTTTTGGAATTTAATGTGAGAATATTACATTCTTTTAATCTCAGGAACTAATTATTACTTTATTCAGGGTAACATGCCTCAGAAAAAGTGGGACATTTTTTATTTGTTAATGTATTAAGGGTGTTAATTTCTTAAAGGTCAGAGAAAGTGGGATTTTAATAAATGTTAGTCAAGTGTTCAGACCCATGCTGGCTAAAGCCATGTGGCTTAATTTGCACAGTCTCACTTTCTTCTGTCCATAGCCTTCTGCTGGTGGTTAACAAATCGGGTCTGGCCAAATTAAAAGGGGACCAAGTGCAGCAGAGAAAATAGATCAGCCCTGTGTCTAGATTGCAACATTGGAATTCAGCTGATTACAAGAATATGTTGTCCTCTCTCCCTGTGGCTTTTCAGGAAAGCAGCAGATAATCAACAAAATTACAAGAAGTTACAGTTCTAAAAGAAGCACATTTGTTTTATCTGTAATCTAAAAAACCTGAATTGTCTTATCTGTAATCTAATTTGTTGGTGTTGTGTGGATGACACCCTGTTTATGGACAGCTTTTGAACCTGTCCCATGTTTCCAGCTCAGTGACAGCCTTGCACTATTTATAGATACACACATTAGATAGCTCCTAACCCTTGAGAGCCATAGCAGTCCTACTTCAATAGAACCTAAGAGAGTGTAGGTCTTATACTGTATCTCAAGGTGACTTGTGTACTGTGCAAAATCAGTTAAAAAAAGTATCAGTTTTGTGAGACCACATTGTATTGTAATACTGTGAAAGCATTCAGTTTGTATGTTTGAGTTGTTCTAGGTTGGTTTATATATTTTTATTTAGACATTTTCACTGTTCTTGAATAAATGTTTTTAATAAGGCTTGTTTGATGGGGTGATATTCTAGTATCATTCACATTTGGCAGTAGATAAATGGATGTTGACTGTTGGGACTTTTAAGTAGATTAAGTTGTGGGAAATGTTTTAATATATAATGAATATTTGTAGATATACCAAATTTTAATTATACAATTAGGATAAACAGATGATTTAATATGATCCAGTTGTGTTGCAAGTATTTTGAAATCTGGAGGGCACTTTTCATTGTTTATATTTGAAAATGGAGACTTCATATTAAAAGCATAACTTGCATTTCCTCAAAGTATCAAACTGCATCGTAGAATACGACTTTGATATGGCTGAAGATATATTGGGAGGAAAAAAGCCAAAGCTTATTACAGTCCATCTAGTTGTGTGTAAAAAACAGTATTGTTGTTGCTTGTTCTCTAAACACCTCTCCAGTTTGGTTCTGTCTGCTCTAGGGTTCAAAAGGTAAGATGCTATGACATGGTTTGGTCCTTTGAGGAGGAACACATTTGAAACAATTGTGTATAATTTAGTAGAATATACATTTATTGATTGTTGAAAATTAATAATTTCAGATTCTAGTATTTATAGATATATTAGAACACAAATTACAAACACAATTGTGATCACAACATCTTAACATTGTATGGTCTTTTAATAGTACCTGGTCTTCACTGATGGTTCCATCAAAGTGTGGCAGGCTGTCAGCCTGTAGAGGAGGAATGTGAAGTGAAGGCAGATAAAAGCCAGGTGGTAGAAGGGAGCAAATACGACTGTGACATAGGTAAGAGCAAGAAGAGTGTTGAATTTAAGCAACAGACAGTCAAAGAAGAGCACAAAGAAAGGGTTCACAAGTCTTAGGGAATCTGAAAAAGAATTTGAAAAGCAGCATAGTTTTGAATGAACTGCAGAATGTATAGGTATTAAATTAAGTTAATAAGATGTGCAGTAGTTCCTCACTATTTGAAAATGAGGATCAGGCAAAAAGCAAATGAAATTGCTCCTCTGCTGGTGAGTTTACCTGAGGGGTTGCTTCAAAATATTGATTAATAAAAAGGTGTTGTTCTTTTAATACCTTGGACATATTGGTTCCTCTCTTTTTCATTTTCATCTATTTTGACATTCAACTTTATCACCTGTGCTCAATCACATTTTGCTAATGAGGTGATTTATCACTTATGCAACAAAAGTCACTCACGTATATCATGATTGGGTATGAATGATCAATTAATCATAATGATGCCAAAAGCATTTAATTAAAGTCAGTTCAGGACTTTGACTGGGTCACTCATGGACATTCACTTTCTTAAGCCACTCCAGTGTAGCTTTGGTCTTAAGCTGTGGATCGTTGTCCTGCTGAGAAGATTGTTTTTCCCCAATTAATGCAGATTTTTCTTTAAGATTAGTACTTTGCTCATTCTATGGTCACATCAGTCTTGACAAGCATCCCATTTACTGCTGATGAAAAGCAGATGTATAACATTATACTACCACCACTGTGCTTGACAGTACAGATGGTGTTGACTCAGTGATGCACTTGTCTAATTGCGAACTGTTACATCTTACACAAAGTTCCAGTTTTGTTTTGTAGTTTTTCAATTATCACTTAGAATCTTTGTTGCAAACCCCATGTGGGATATGAGATTTGATATGGGATATGTTTTTTTTTCAGTTGTTGATGGCCTCATTGGCATCCCTAACCAATTTTCTTCTTGCCCAACTGCTCAATCTGGAAGGACAGCCTGATTTAGGCAGTGTCTGGATGCCTTCCACTTGTAAATGATTAACTTCACCATACTCATAAAAGTATGAAGGGAATTTGAAATGTTTAGATACCTTTCTTCTTATCTGTGTATTTATACAATTTTATCCCAGAGTTGTTTTAAAAGCTCTTTGGTCTGCATGATTGAATCTTTGCTTGAAATTAACTACTTGGCTGAGGAACCTTACAAAGATATAATAGTTGTAATTATTCTGGGGTCATGTGAATAACTTATTATACATAGAGGTGTCACATTGTATGGCAACTAATTGTGTGGTACTTTAGGATAATTTTATAAATGTACTGTAAATTTAGGTTTACCACTGTAAAGATTTGAAAACTTTCATAACGCAATCATAACTTTTCAGTTTTTCTTTCATATTATCTTTTTGTTTTGACTGTGTGGCGTGGGTACACCCAGTCCTCCTTATTCATGGGGGAAAATGTTCTTGAATAGTCTGCAGATAATGGAAAAAAAAATAATTGTTAAACTATACTCAGTCATTTCCGCTATTACACAAGTTTACTTAACATGAACTGGGTCTTACGCAATTAATTTATTAGGGGATGCTTCTGCCATAAAGCAGTTTCTCTTAGGCTGTACCATCCCTTAAGTATCCTGGAACTAGTCATATGTAGTGTTTAAAAATGGTTGAGCTATGGCCTCAGTCAGCAACATGGTTCTCTCACTCTTTGGATTCTGTGTCAGTTGTGTATCTGTGCTCGGTTATTCACTGTTTTTCACTGTGTTTACAATTATTACAAAAACGCATATTGTGCAGAAATAATACATTCAAATAATAATATGGCCAATTATTATATAAAAAATACCTTAGATATTGTGAATCTGAACTCTCTACCCCTTAACCCTTAACATTTCTATAATGTGATTTACACATTGTACATTATAACAGTGTTTTCCAGGAACACAACTATCATGTAACAGCAGAATTTACTGTTTACGGGTATACCAATACCAATGTTTATCAACATAAATATGCCAAATACTTAAAGAACACAAGAGAAAATATAGTGCTACGACTTTTCTGTGATAAAAAGTGATATTAAAGAAATGAACATAACGCATATACATTATGCTTGTTATTAAGTGCCATAATCCTTAGGAAGATGTGATGAGACTATAGTACCGTACATGAATATGCATGGCAATGTGTTCGTTCTGCCTCTAAGAAAATCTGATGTCAATGATTTGTGGCTTGTTTTGATTTATGGTTTGGCGTGTGTAAAAGGAGTTAAAGGCAAAATCCCAACAAGAGGCAACAAAGGACTGTGAGCAAACAGTACTGAGGCGGAGCAGATAAAGAACTGGAAAGTGTTGCCATGGATAATGCAGTGGAACTATTTTCCCTCTCTATTTTGAATTGAGACTTACCAATGGTCTGAGAAGCTAGAGCCACTTACTGGAAAACATTTTCAGTTTCAGATATGCTGCTCATGTCAGGCTTGGATTGACACTACAAATGTGCGACACTGCAGATGAAAAAATCGTGGATAAGTACAGTAGGAAGGAGTAAATATAACCAGTATTGATTGCTACTTCAAAGCGTCATGACTGTGAAGTTTAAACCAACAAAATGAAAAAAACTTTACAAGGCAAAATGGCAAAATGTGTACTGTGCTCCTGTTCATCTGGCATAAACTCCTTTTTCCAACATTTTCATTACATGCCAGTATTTGTTTTATTTATTGTATGATCGCTATTTTTTTTTTTAATGAAGCACTGTATATGTTACAAAATCAAAATTATAGAATTGTGCTGCATCTGTACTGTCTGTGTACACAGGCTCAGTCATAGAAGCCTTACATGATTGGAAACTACACTTCCTGAATAGTTTTCATATTTATTCTTTTTTTTTTTACAAAATCTTGAAGGTAAGGAGTTATGGATAAAAATGGGAACTGAAAAGGGCAATTGTTTAAACCACAGATATAACGCCTTTAGCTTTGAAATGACTGAAAGTAATCTTATTGTGCCTTGCAATTCTTTTCAGTCTGTTATCTGTTTAATATTTTTGCCATTTATTATATGAAAGCCAAGGTAGTGAGGGCATGTCAAGAATCCTGCTGGGTAACCTCTCACTCTATCAATATTAAATGTGAGTCTTTTGAAAAATAGAGTAGCAGTGCATCACAGCAAGGACTTTGGTTTAATCATTTTTTGTAATTGTCAGGATTAAACAAGTCAATGACCCTTTTAATGTCAGTGAATGCATTTGAATCTTTTAGTTGACATAACCTGCTTGGGCTTCATTTGAAAGATAATTTATAGACGTTTCACATCTGCAGCAGAGTCCATAATGTGTTACATTGCTTATCTCCAAAAGACAAAGCAGGTGTTCTTCTTTTTGCAAATCAAATATTGTTTCAAGCTGTGATCTTTATCTTCTTTTGTGTTTTTTAAGAGAGGAAGAGTTCTTCTATTGATGCCTTAATTAAAATTTTTCTTTTCTAGTGTTTGCACTTCACATAAAGCAGATAAGGTTTTCCAACTAGCTAAGAAGGAGCACCCTGCTGCTTCCACTGATGCGAATTAGGATGAGCATTGGGGTGTGCGTTTTTTGCCACTTTGTAGCTTCAGCAGTTCAGCAGGAACAGTTTATACCTATTGATCTGAAAAGACCAAAATAGCACTTCCAAAGAACAGAAATTGCTAAGAGTTTGCCTTGATAGCTACTGTGATAGAAGATCATTGGTGTGTACTGCACTTTAGCATGACCTTCAGACTATTAAAACAAATATTTTGAAATTTTGGTTGTGTTTTGTGTAATTACAAAGTGAAATGTTGAACAGATATCTAAGATTTGAAGCAAATCTCTAGTCTAAGGTCAAGGATGTAAATTCACGTAATGTAAAAGAGTAGGTAAGATGAATTTAACATCTATTTAATGTTAATTTATGACTGAATTAAATGTTAATAGAGATTTTTAGTCTCTATTGATACGTTAAGTATCGAGGCCACACAAACAGCTTAGCATGGATACTTTGACATGATCATTGTTGACTTGAAGATTAAATCAGATATACAGTACAAGGGAAAAATACTAGTATGTCTTTGGAGAGTCATGTCAGAATTATAAGAGTATTCTTTTTTAACCTGTAATATTGCCCGTATACAAACAGTCCCAATCAGATTGTAAGAAACAGGTGCATGCCAGTTTTTCTCTAGATTAGCCTACACTGTAATGCACTGTTTGCTGTTGCTTCTAAGTGCATTATAAACAGACTTTACTATCTTCAAAAGTCATCTACTAGAATCTTTATCAAGTCCATGTCTCCCATATATGTTCCCTATTCTTGACTTCCTACATTGGTTCCCAGTGTTGTATTTCATTGACATCAAACCCCTTCTTCTAAACTACAAAACACTCAACAGTCAGGGCCATCAGTGTTTTGCTGAGCTATTACACTCTATCGTGACAGCTCAGCTCTTTAAATTCTGGTTTGCTGCATGTCCCAATGACAAGACTTTAGACTGTACAAGCCTCCCATCTCTCACTTTCAATAAAGAAATGCTATTTTTTGCTTATGAAACATTGATTTTTTAAATTCACTGTATAGTACTTTGAAATGTCTTGAAATGAAACATGCAAAATGTTATTGAATGCAGTACATTTATCAGGAGCGAAATGTGGCCTATTTTCTGTAAAGCATTTTTCTACAATAAAACTTTAAAAGATCTGAAAGAAACTAAAGAAGGTACATATCACAGTTATTGGTGAATAAACCCACCATTTTCCATTTTGACCTGGATTTCTTTGAACTTTCAAACATTAAACGTTTCATATTATTCAAACCTGAACACATTAAGTGTACTAGTAGCTGATATAGGTCACAAGGCCTGAGACCGTATTCTAGGTGATATTTGGTGTCTCAGAACAATGTTGGATTATGTTCAAACCAGCTTTTCTCCTCCCCTTAACTAGGTGAACAAACCCAGTTTAACACACTGTAATATTCCACACTGATAAAAGTTATTTTGAACTTGAACTTTTCTGGTTTACTCAACTACTTTACATTTTAGTTATAATTTAACTGTATTTTAAGCATGTGTGTATTTGCACCTTTCACTTACATATGATGGAGAAATTCAGTTTTGTGATTGAAGGTCTTAAACAATTCTAATTAAATAATAATAATTATAATAATTGCTTACACTTATATAGTGCTTTTCTGGACACTCCACTCAAAGCGCTGGGGACTCCCCTCCACCACCACCAATGTGCAGCATCCACCTGCACATGGTGGGATTAATCATCGTTGGAACTATTATTAATTTCACTTGCCATTAGGCTCCAATATACACTTAAATAACAAAAATGCAAGCCAAACACGGAACAGAATTGCTTGGAACGTCTCCTATGACGTTGGAGTGGTTGTAAAGTGGTGCTAAGTACTGTATTAAAAAATTGCATTATCTGTCTTGTTATTTGGATTGACGGTGAAAATATTTCTGTATGTTGTTACCTTTAGTAGGTTCAGAGTTTGTTCTGATAGTGCTGTTATAGAAGTGTGAGACCTTCACGTACCACAGGTAATAACTTTGAAAATACAATAAACCTTCTTATTGTGGAGTATAGTCTGACAGCTCAGTGCACTTTTTGGTTTGCACTATCAGTAATGATAGTTGATGATTGGAAAATTGCATGCTTACAAGTATGATCACATTTTGCTTCAGAAGATTCTATTGGAACTCAATAAAGTTGGCTATTTAATAATATGAAGTAATTTATGAGGACATTATAAGTATCTCACCCACTTCTTAATGACTATTACACTCAGAGTAGTCAGTGTTAATATGAAAAAGGTGTATTCATTATTTGGAAAGCTGTGATTTTTAACTAAATGATTTATTATGACAGATAGTCAATATAGACATAGCACATCATGATGTATTTTTAATGTCTTCCTTAAAATGCATTTGCCAACTTATGAAATCTTTATCAGATTTTTTTTGCCATCATGTCCCTACATCAGTATAATAAGTGACTAAAAATAGTGTTCTCTTTCTAAAACCCTGCAAATTTAGTTTTTTTAGACAAAGATGATGTGAAATAACGTCTGACACATTTTGTAATGAGTGAAAACGAATTACTATCTGTTATTGATTAGATATCTCTTTAAGTAATCTGTATTCTTTAAAGAAGCCTTTATTTGGAAAAAGGGTCATTAGGAACGTGCGAACTAACTGAAAATCTGTGGACACTTATTTTGAACTTAGCAATGAGTAGAGAATAGTGACAACAATATATTCTAAGTGTTAGCTTGAAAAACTAATGGTATATATGATATAACCACGAACAGGAGGCACTTCTTTACCCATAAAGTTATGGATGTATGAAACCAGCTACCCAGCAATGTTGTTGAAGCCGATCATGGCTTCATTCAAGAAACGTCTGGGTGAGATCCTTGGATCAGTTCACTACTGACTAGATAGACTCCTTTTATTTCAAACTTTATGTCCTTAGTTAAAATCTATATCTATATGGACTTAAACTGAACGGGATTAGGGTATTAGCGTGTTTCTCAAGTGTTCAGAAATGTTGTATTTAAAAATGCAGTCACCCTGAATTGCAAGAGGTGCATTAAAATGTATATAACGGTGGTTCCTGCCCTTTTTCAAAAGGAGAACCACATTTATATTTGGATTTCTCTTACTCCTCAAATGGACATACTAAATTTACTATGTTGCTTTTCAGCTCAAAAACAAAATCATGTTATTTTGGTATTTTAGGTTACCATTCTACGTCTTTCAGTGGGAAGATTAAGACAGTAAAAAGCACAGTTAGCCCTTTTCAAAATGCATTAGATTTGCATTATAATATAGAGTTGTATATTGTCACCTAAAAGATTCAGGTAGAATGGGAGAAAAGACAGACTATGTACTGTATATATCTTGTAAATATATAGCAATTAAAGCTATTTATTTTGTTAACAATACGGCTAGTATTCAGTCTTGTAAAAAATCATAAACAGCTGTACCAAATTTGAGACGTTACCGTGTCAGACCACCTGAAATTTATTCAAGGGATTGGGGAAAAATGGTTTGAAACAAGCTTTGCATTTGTTGAGGGTTTAAAATGTGATGAGAATCATTGAAGCAACATGTTTTAACTATGAAATGCAAAATTACTTTTTGAAAATATAATTCATTGCATTGTTTCCCAGCAATCTAATTGTTCCTGTTCCATTTCACAATTCAATCAAATTGTTCCTGTCCCATTTCATAATTCAATCAAATTGTTCCTGTTCCATTTCACTCTCTACTGGCTTAAGAGAAGGTGATAATTGCCATGCATTGAACATTGTAGTCTTTGGAAGATGGACATTTTCATTTAGCCGCTATAAAGCAAAGTGTAAACTGCTAAAATTAGCCATCGGCTGGCATTGCAGCTATGCCTATCGGGCATTCCTTCCTCTTCTGGATTTGGCTCAGAGCCTCTTAATCTGTAAGATAGAAGAAAAGCATGTTATTGGCTATAATGAAAATGTTCCTTGCTAGAGGCTGTGTGGCTGTGTGTCTGAGAGAATGAGATTGTCACCAACAACTCTCAAAATAGTAGATGATGGGTATATTTAAGAACACTGAGAAACAGAAGAAACAGTTTAAATACCAGTTGCCTAAAGCGTATCAGGGTGTGGGTTAAATCAAAACTCAGACACACCTGTCAGTCATATATTCCAAACACAGTTCTTGAAGACAGGAGTTTAACGCCCTGACATACAGAATGTTTATTTTACCTTCAGAGACTTGCATATAATTTCCTATTGGCAGATCTAAGTTTTCATTTAATGTGAGACCGGTGTGATTGTTAATTACTTATTTGCTTTAGCTCTTTGAAATGTTTTTTTTTTTCATATTTAAATGCAAGCTTCAGTCTTCATAAAAATACTTTGTCTGCTTTGTGCAAACAAAATTTCTTCTGAGTATACTCCTCACTGTGTATTAAATAATTTAACTGAGTTGAAAAAAAAACTCAAAACATTCCATATGTTTATTAAATCATGTACATACTGAAATATTTATTAGAGCAGTATTTGTAACAATGATTTACAACCTTTAAATATGTTGTATATTTAGGTGTTCTACCCCAGCAAAGATGGAACTCAGATACCCATGTTTATTGTCCATAAGAAGGGAATTAATATGGATAGTTCTCATCCAGCACTCCTTTATGGATATGGAGGATTCAATATATCCATTACTCCCAGTTACAGGTAAGAACTATTTGTCTGTCCACATAGCTACTTTGCAGGAAAGAAACTATTAGATGATTATTAATTTCTTCGTTTACTTATAAAATTAATTAATATATGATTAATATTGTTATTCATTTTAATTATAGTAAAGTTTTTTTTTAATCAAGGTCAAATTAAATGTGCTATTATTGTAAATGACGTGAAGTAACAATTTAATTTGGAGCACACTAAAACATCCCATAAACTTTCCTAATAATAGAGAAAAATCTGTGCTATTCTTGAGAAAAAAAAACATTATAATAATCCTGTCCGTTTGTCCTACATTTGTCCTCCAGCTGTTCATGGTAATGTAGTTTGCTCAGCAGTCCTGAAACACAATGTCACCTTTACTGTTAGGAAATCCTAGAGGGAAACCTTTCAGAATGGGACAGAGAAACATAGCATATTTTAACTCGCAAGTCTCAGAGGAATCAGGAAGCAAGGATTCTACAGCTGCCTTTCATGATACCATTTTGTGTTCGGATAAAAATATGCATCAGTGTTTTAGAATGATTGTACATTATCCCTGTAATTCAAGCATGGTTCATTGTTATAGTTTAAAATGCTGGGAATTGTGAAATTGTTTTGCTATATTAATTCTCATAGTATTACATATTGCTAATCATTTAAAGAGTGAAATGCCTTTTGGACATTGTTTTCAATAATAGTCTGAAAACATTTTGTCTGTTTCCCTGCCTAAGCATGAATTATGTACATCAACATTAATATTGTACTTGTTTAAATATATTTCAAATAAAATTATTGCTACTTTTTAAGTTTAGGAACTGAAACTAATTTATCAAACCTTGTCACATTTACCACCTTTTTTCATTCTGAATGTGATGCTACCTTTAATCAGTTCATCTTTCTTATTGCTTTTTATGTTATCTTAAAGGAATTTAGAGACAGGATTTAAAATGTTCTGTGCTCTATTTGTTTTTGTTGAAGTATTTCTTTTTCATCAGTGCTGATCTAATTTAATGTCCTGCAAGTTGGTTATAATGCTGGAGGAAAATGAAATATATATTTCACAGACAATTATCATATACTGGTTCTCTGTCTTTTGTGAAGTAAAACTTTTCAGCATTATTACTTTAAGTATATTTATATGTCTGTGACATTATGTAAAAGATCAAATTCCTCTCCCTGGGTTACTCAAGACTGCTTACATAAATTCAACTTTAGGTCAAATAAACTCCCATGGGTTACATAAAGTTTTCAAGTTAAGGAGAGTTTACATTACATGCATAGAAAGCAAGTGGTGTAGCATGTTCCTTCCATGGATGAATAATGCAGAGTAAACCTAATGCATTCTCTAGCAGCATTCACTAGGGTTCTGTTTTATACTTCAGTTTTGTTTTGCTTTTGCGCAAAGTAGCAACTTATACATATATCACACCTTTTCTTTTAAACTTGTGAGTAACATACATTGCTGTCGTGTCTTGGAAGCACCCATGATATTTTTATTTACTGATGAGTACAGTGTAGGGTAAAGAAATGCAAAGTATCAATTAAAAGGTCATTCTCTCTTATTTACTAAAACTAAACAGCAAATAAAGCAAACTTAAAAATATAATTATTCAAATTTAGGGTTTTGAAATGTTTTTTTTTTCCATTCATGGTTATTACATTTTTCTTCCCTATATAAAGAGGAGACATTTCCTTTCATTGTTCTCTTTGCCTCATGGACTGCTAGCTGCTGGTACATTCTCTCACTCTTGCTCTCTACCCACCTTCGAGATTAGCATATATACCTGTTAACCGTTAAAAGAAAATAAACCTTGTTGAGCTTGTAGTTTTGCTCTTGTGACGTGAATAAAAACTTAGCGTGAAACCTCTATGTAACTCGTGGAGTGGGTGGAAAATAAACATACCATCTGCTATTGTTATCGTTTTTCTTCCCTTGTCTTAATAACATGGTTTTATGTTGTTAAGTGTACCTACATTTCAAATATACCACCAGATTGATTTGAAATAACATGTTTTCTGTTCATTTCAGTGTTTCAAGGCTTATCTTTGTGAGACACCTGGGTGGGGTCTTAGCGATTGCTAATATCAGAGGAGGTGGAGAATATGGAGAAACCTGGCACAAAGGTAATTAGCCATGTTCGTGTTTTGCCGTTAGTAATTAAAAAAATATATTTATTAAAAGTGGGAATACCTCAGCTTTCAGCTTGAAGTATCAGTTTTTTACCCTATCATCAAAGGTGATAAGTCTCTGTGAGGCTGTGAGACAGCTTTGTGAGAAAGCCACCATCTTGGCTCAGTGCTCAGACCCTGTATTATGGCTTTAAACCAAGATGGCCACCTGTTAATTGGGAATCCCTCCAGAATGAGGCACAGCTGGTCTGAATGAGTAATTGACACTCAGAGGGAGTGAGATTCAATGTAAAGGAAAAGAGCTGTCAAGATCTGCATGGAATTAGCCACTCTTCTTAATTAAGAAGACCAACCAGTGGGTAAATGCGGTTTGGGTTTGTTTACCGAGAGGCATTCCTGCTCACACAGGATCAGCTGCGAAAGTCAGTGTTAAAGTAAATAGTGACTAGTGAAGAATGTGATTTTGGCAGCACAGACTTCAGGTTAAATACTCCAGTGACTGGGTGGATAGAGATTAGTGAATGATAGAAAGATGGGCTTGAATAAGAGTAGTGTTAGCTAAGGTAAGACCAGCATAGAAGAATAGGACAGGCCTCTCGATACATGAAAAAACTAAGGAGGCATGCTGGCTGTGTTAGGATGGCTGAGGAGGGACATTTGTCAAAGTGTCATTCACAAAAATGTAATAAGTATCCTAGAAGGACATATAAACAGGATCTCATTAGACATGTAACAACCATAAGTACGTTTGTATTCATAAAGGTACACAACAGTATTCCACTTTCTTCTTAACCATAGTAAGTGACTGGATTAAAGACTGATGCATAAAATGTTTCTTTTGGAAAAGGTGACGTACTTGTTCTGACTATATTAAGTATATATACTTTGTAAAAAGCTATAATGTTTTACCTTTTCTATGAATACTTGCTGTCGTTATTTCAGTAGATAAAATGTGTACTTTTTATAATCTGCTTAATAGGAAATATAATATGGAATATAAAGAAATTAATAATATTAATTTAAGGATCTAAATATAACATTTATATAGCTGGTAGTATTACCGTAGTCCACTTTCTTTGTAAACATGTTTTATTTTTTATTGACTCATTCTCTCATGATTCCTTTTGAAACATTTTAAGCTGTTATGTTTCTAAGTGGCCACATAAACACAAAATATAGATTTTGTCAATTCGAATGTAAACCTGAAAGAGGCACATCGCGTTCACAACAAGCTATAATAATGGTCGTTTTTATATATTCGGCTATGTAAGAAAGTAATTCTCTGAACGGGCTTTTAACTGCCTGGGTGCAGCGTGCTATATTACAGTCCACTGTCCATTAACACTATAAGGACAATAAAAGTTTTGTTTTATAAAATGTATCCAAAACATCCACTTATATTTTAGTTGCTTACAGTAGTTAAACTATTCCATACTAACATTACCATTAAGTTCAAGTGGTATTAAATCAGTAAAATATTTTCACAACAGCAAGTGGTGTACTTACTACGTATTCTTAGAAATGATAAAACATAACTTTTTATGGAGTACAGTATATAAACGTTATAATGTTAGAACAAGCATGTTAAAACCATAACCGTAGGTCACCAAGTTAAAGACTTAGATGCATAAAATATTTATGAAGAAGGTGGAATACTGTTGTGTATTTTTTATATTTAGCTACCACTTCCATCAACTGTGTGTACATAAGGTATGTGTTACGTTATACTACTGTTTTTATTTTCAACTACAAAAATGTAAATTAGGTTCTATATTTTCTATAATATTTAAATATATTTGCATACATGAAGTCTATTCAGTACATTTGCATGAAGATGACTTCCAGACCCTTGGATTTGTGTATGCACACACATGCAGGCTTTGAGGTACTGTACCTCTTTTTTGTTCTGTGAATTTGGTATTTCACTATGGACCCCTTATCTATGATTTGTACTAACAGTCAAACATTTTATGGATGAGACGTTCTGAGCTTTTCATTTTTTGCATGGCTAGCAAATATTACTATTACAAAGGATGAATTATGTTTTTACCAGCAAAATCAAAACCACACCACAGACTATCTGTCAGCAGACACAAGACAGCCTAAATTTTTCAACAGTGTGGTTCGCAACTAGATACAACGGCATAAAGCAAATTAATATTTTTTCCTAGGAATATTTATCTGACAGTTCAGTTTACAGAAGCACCAATATATAAATTATCCAGGAAAATTCAATCTCAAAAGCTAAAATTTGCCAAAAATACAAAAAAACCTTTGTCCCCTACTTTGGGAAAGAAGATAATGATTAAAGTTTATCTAATAAAAATAGCTGTTGTTCAGCAAATTCTGACCATTCAGAGACTTAGGGAGGTCCTTAGCATTCATCCCTATTGCCATTTTTCTGTTGTTTTTTTTTCTTTTTTCTGTCAGTGAAATTAAAAGCTCATATACTTTCAATTTACTTTCAAGTTGTTATCCAAGGCAGTAGACAGAGAAGACATGGAAAGATGGATATGTGACAGGACTTGACTTTTGAAGAAGGGCAATGCAATGCTTTTGTTGTTTTTTCCTGTTTTTGTTCTGGATATTTCTAATGGGAGTACTGAGTAAGACATAAATAATCTGAAGGTTGGGACAGGATTTCCAAGATGCCCTTTAGTTAAAGACCCTAGCCAAGCCTGTGCGGTGTCTACTTTCCAAGATAATTCAAGATATTTAAGGTTACATTCCAGGAGGACATTGACCTAGGGGGAGGGGGATTGACCTTTTGGGGGAGGGTGTGCAACAAATACTTATTAATAATGACAATGAAACACTAAACAACACACAATATAAACATACCACATACTGTATAAGTTACTCTATTTAAACACAAGGTGCCTCAGAAGCCTACTTCTTGACCAACCAAAAATAAACACAATTATCCAAGCATAACAAGCCAAAAAGAGGCAAACCTCAAGCCTTATAAACCAAACAGAAAACAACCTACAGTTAAATCTGTCAATATTGATGCTACTAAATGAATTGGAAACTACTGTATTTCCCTGTTCTTAAAACGCATATACTACCCAGCAGAGACCATTTTTAACCTAGCAATACTCTATACAGGAAATCAGAGCTTCCTAAAAAACAGAATGGCTAGCTTTTTTAACAAAGTTCAGGTACTAAACTCGGATCTGGTGGGGTGCTCGCTCTGTGAAGATCCTGTATTTCTGATGGGGTGCTCGCTCTGTGAAGATCCTGTACTGTTGCTACTGCCATGCTTTTGACAACTATAATGTCACATTTTATTTGTAAATCTTACATTAAAAATATACTGTGAGGCTCTGGTTCCAGTACAATTTTTTGGTGCATTTACAATGCCTCTTAATTTGTAATAAAATAGCATACCAGTCTACTTCTATCTTTTACTGAAATTGAGGAATGAAAAATAGAGTATAAATCAGAGTAGATTAAATGTACTATGCTCATCAGTTTAGCTCATGATAAACACTAAAACCCTCGGTCAGTGTCACTGTCGGACACCTTCATTATTGTCCAAAACCACGGAAAAAGATTCATTGTCTTCCACACCCAGACCCATAAGAATAATCTTTTCATTTTTGTGTCTCTTCCACAATGAAGAATAATTATCTTTCCAATTTCCCTCTCTGACAGCAATAATTGTGTTGATTACAACTTGCCCACATCTCAACACAGAACATTTGCAGTGTAGAAGTAGGTGTCCTGCAGCACATTATTCTAATATCACAGTTAATTTTAGTTTTGGTGCTGTAAATGTTTTTTCATTTACTCTTGATGAAATACTGTCACCTTAAACACCAGTGCCAACATGGCAAGTGTTCTTTTTATGAATATTAACCTGACTTTTATTCAAAATTCTACACATCTAAAAAAACAGCAACTTATTTACAATAAGTGTGTAACGTCTAAATGTAATTTTCCTCAAAAGGCTTATTTGCTCAACAAGTGCTAGAAATCTCTTCATGCTATTGTATTGAATGAATGGAGAGTAAAACAATGACAAAACTGAGTTTTGTATGCAGTTACTGTTTCATTATGCATTGATTGTTGTTACAGGTGGAATGTTGGCACAAAAACAAAACTGTTTTAATGATTTCCAATGTGCTGCTGAATACCTTGTGAAACAGGGCTACACATCTTCTTCCAAACTGACCATTAATGGAGGCTCCAATGGTGGCCTTTTAGTGGGTATGTTGTTGATTCAGGTCATCAAAGCTGTACTGTTTCAATCTAAGTTTGAATCTAAGTTTTGACTTAAGAATTGTTTAAGGAAACAACAATTTAAGTTACAGATTCTCTCTCAAAGTCATTTTTACCAATAAAACATGAAGACTAAACCTCTTAAGAAAAAGTTGATTTTTTGTGATCATATCTTTTCATTTAAAAAATAATGAACCATGGTACATCTTGAGATCAGGAATCTAGTCAAATTAACACAGTTTTAATGATTGCTGTGAATGTCTCCTCATAAACAAAACTTCTGTATTGACAAAATCACACTGCCTTCACAAAGTAAATGCAAAAAACTGAATTCAGTGAAATAAATGATTTTGATACCCTTAGGTTTATATGCTCAGCGTCCCATATGTTCCTCAGTCATTTTCATAAAAGCAGAAATAGCATAATTACTGTACTGTATATGTATTGATCTTATGTTAAACCACAATACTTAATAAATACTTTATTTAAAAATAAATATACTCAAATAACTTTATTTTACATATGTGTTTTTCTGACATTTCTACAATTCTCTTTGTTCTTTTAGCTGCGTGTGTGAATCAGCGACCTGACTTATTTGGCTGTGCTGTTGCTCAGGTTGGAGTTATGGATATGCTGAAGTTTCACAAGTTTACTATAGGTCATGCCTGGACCACTGATTT
Source organism: Lepisosteus platostomus (assembly GCF_059453375.1). NCBI lineage: Eukaryota > Metazoa > Chordata > Actinopteri > Semionotiformes > Lepisosteidae > Lepisosteus > Lepisosteus platostomus. The sequence goes on from NC_142613.1 coordinate 44,074,764, forward strand.
TGGGTGTTCTGAGATAAAAGAACAGTATGAATGGTTAATCAAGTAAGTTAGCTAAATACCGAAATGATATGCCATAAGAGATGTTGAAGAAAATCTGTTGGTAAAATAGTAAAGGATTGCATTTATTTCAGACCTGCAAATACTTTACTGGTGGCTTTGCTCCATACTTGTACACTGTATTGAACTCTTTCTCAGAATCATTATATTTAGGTTAAATCTTTCCATTTAGGTGAAATAGGTTTTAAGTATTCTTCAGTAAAATTCACTGTAGAATATAATTTTAAAGTAAATAAAATGTCATATAATTTAAGAGTTTATTGTAATATTGTTAAAATGGATGGAAACTGTAAAAGTCATTACTGCATGTGCAGTGTTCTTAGGTTTAGTTTTTACTTATAATATAGACTATAAGTTAAAGAGTAGATCTAACTACTCTTTTGGATCTAACCATGAGTGAAGAATTTAAAAACTATAACCAATATCAGTTTTTTAATAGAAAGCAATGTTTAAAAATATTTTTTTAATTCCTGTTCAGAATGTTGATGAATTGTTGCAAAAATGTACATTTATAGGAAAAATGACTATACGTGACAGGAAAGTGAGAAATGAAATGCTAAATAGTAATTTGTCTCTGAAATTCTGTGCTCATTTTTTAAAACTGTGAAAAAAGCAAAACTCCCCGAGTTAAAACCATGCTTTTCTTTTTGCAGGTACTCCCCTCTCCATAATATCAAGATCCCAGAAGAAAATGGAGTGCAGTACCCAGCTGTGCTGTTGCTCACTGCAGATCACGATGACAGAGTGGTGCCACTGCACTCCTTGAAATACATCGCTACCTTGCAGTACATAGTCAGCCAGAATCCCAAACAGACCAATCCCTTGTTCATTCATGTAGATACCAAATCTGGGCATGGTGCAGGAAAGCCAACCAGCAAGGTCATACAGGAGGTGGCTGATATGTATGCCTTCATTTCTAGATGTCTTGATATCCCGTGGATTAATAAATAAGAACATCATAGCCCTCTTTTTCTCAAAAGAAGAAGAATTAAGGGCTTTGATAACAGAAGAATGCAAATTAATCATGGATATTACTTACAATTTGTCACTTGATTTCCTTTCACCATGTGCACCAAATTGTAGCCTGTAGTGGAATATCATATTTGTTTACCTTCTAGCAGAATATTAGTTATATTAAAGGTAGGTTTAATTTATATTATTTTGTTGAAACAATTAGTTACCAAATAAAATACCTTTTTATTGTTCAAGTGTTATGAGCTTGTTAATCATTTAACACTAATAATGTTCAACCTTTAATCAAGGCATTTTAGGTCCAGGAAGTATCTAAAATAAAATGTTTCAGACCTGGGTGGGACAGTTTTTGAATAGCTTTTTGCTATTTCCTGCGTTACATTTTGTTATTGGTTTCAAACGTGCTATACAGTGGATTTGGTATCATTGTAGTGTCAATACTTGTACTTTCCCTCATTTGTCATTTTTTGTGAGCCCTTTATCATAAGGCTTCTTCAAAGATGGTAAATGTAACAAATTAGACTGTTCTGTTTACTTTTCTTGTTGCATATATAAGAAAGTCTCAGAGAAGGCAATAAGATGAGACTGGTTCATTGTCTCGTGATTCTTTTCAAAGCTCTCAAGAATATATAGAGCCATTACATTTACAGTCTAACTTTAAAAAAATGCATCCTATACATTTAATAGAGTATATCCTATGTTATCAAAGTGTATAAACTGTAAGTAATATTTAAAAAAACTATCAAAGCCATGAAATAAACTTTTACAGGTTCCACCAGGTCCTATTCATTTCTGTGAGCTGAGTAATTGTTGCTGGGCATTCACAGGAGCTCGCATTCTGTCAATGCAATTGCTACGTGAGGAAATTTATTCTTAAAAACTATTAAAAGCATGATGTTTAAAAAAACAGTATTTTCTTTTTTGTGTGAACCTGCTGTATTGATTCATATCCGTGCAGCCTGGTATTTCTGTAGACTACATTGTGTTTCTACCTCTAGATATAAGCTGTTTGTGTTTACCTCTAAGTAAAGAGAAAATACAGTTCTTGTCAACAATAAATAGCATTTGAACAATTGATGTTGCTTGGTGTTGCACTTTATTTTCTAGTTTAAATAACATACTAATGTAAAAGAGTGCATTTCAGCTGCTTAATTACTGGTAGTCTAAGGATTCTCTGTATTAATAATTCCTTTAATTTGATAGCGCTTTTCTAGACAGTCTACTAAAATTGCAACCAACTGGGTGATGCAATGGAGAGAAGAACAGGGTGATAAAACCAATTCATAGTTGGGGATTATAAGGAGGCTATGTAGGATGGTCATGAAGGATGGTGCCTTTTTTATAGTATAGTATCCTCATCATTATACTGGGGCATTAGGACCAACAAATACTGCAGGGTGAGAGCTTTCTACTACTCCCACTAACACCTCTTCCAGCAGCAACTAGCTTTCCCAGGAGATCTCCCATCCAGGTACTGGACAGGCTTACACCTGATTTGCAGGGTGATATAGCTGCTGGCGTGGTCAGTCCATTTATCGTACACCCTGGCATGTTACATTGTTAGTAAGAATGTGAACAACTTCACATGTGTATTCTTAGCATTTATTTAGTCAAATAACTGGCTCTAATTCATTTCTTGATTGTTAATCACTAATAAGAATACATTTTAAATAATATATATTGACTGATGTTTTTTCTTTAATTTATTACTGAACATCTATTCTGCATTATAAAAAAATATAACCCAGTTTCTTTAGCTGCTATAAATCTTGTCATGGTTACACCAAACAGATCATCTGAGTTCTAATAGTGGGGAAATTGGAGGATGTTCTTCGAGGGGGATTTTGAATGGAGCAGAGGTCTGTTTCCATAGCAGGGGGTTATACTTTTGTTGGAATTTCAAAGATCAGTGATCCTCCCTGCACCAAAATGTATCTGCATAAATCAGGATTTTTGCATTGGATGCATTCACATTAAAAATAATAAATGCTGTATCTGACCTTTTCATAACCATACACCCTTTCCCAAAGAAAATATTTCATCTGTACCGCTTTGTTTAATATCCACCCATTTTCTAACCATGTCATCCAATTCAGGGTTGCAGCCTATCCCAGCATGCAACAGGCACAAGTCCATTGCAGGGCACACACAGACGTATATACATTCACACCAGGGCCAGCTTTCCCAGAATCTGATTAACCTACCAGCATGTCTTTAGACTGTGGAAGTATAACAGCACCTGCAGGAAACTCATGTGAACATGGAGACAACACAGAAAGCACTCCAGGAAACCGAACCCAGGGCCACAGTGCTGCAAGACAGGAATGGTAACCGCTGCACCACCTTGCCATCCTGCTTTGTTATATATATATATTCTTGGTTAATTAAGATACTTGAATTAACATAGTATTTCAAATGTGTACTTCTTAGTCTAATGAATGTTTGGGAGATGGAACAAATGAAACATTTGCACTAATGGAATGATAAAAAAAAACTCAGTAGCTGCACTTGATCTGTTTAGTTTAGGAGCAGAAATATAACACTGGCTTTAGCCTGTCTAGTAATGTTACTGGTATGCATGCCCTTAGGATGTTAAATGGTGTTTATTTAAACCTTTTTAATGAAGAAGAATTTTGTAACACTTGGCTTAACCATTTAGGATGTTGGAATTTCACTGCTGTTCAAATTGTTGAGGGTGTTTGAAAATGTGTTAGTTTTTCCAAAAGCAATTTGAAGTGCATAAAAATATCTTGTAGAACTCAGTTATAGATACTCAAATTCATTTTCAACTTAATATTGCATATTGGATTTTAGTTATTCTTTCTTGACCCCTCATATTAACCGTTTCATATTATTTCTCTTAAGATACCAAGAATACTCTTTGAACAGGACTGAAAACATTTTCAGATCACTTTGATGTTTGAGGTAATGTTTGTCAAGATCATTTGCTGAATTTATCTACTAAAGTGGTCTCTACCCTTGCAAATGTTTTACCTGTTTTCATTAATAAAATCAAACAAAGTTTTAAGTGATATTAATCATGTTACCATGGCCATTTTAAGTGATATAATGATTGATCTTTTTCTCATTATTCTGGGTTATAAATGAACTATCAACAAATTTAAATGAAAAACTGTACTTCTTTACATGGAATACTCCATAGGAAAAATATACATTCAAGATTATTATCACAATGTACTCCATAAGCCTTAAATATCATTGCATATAGTGTGATCTGAATTTTATTTCTAAATCTACAAAATATTGCTAGAATACTTATGACAATATGTATAGTCCATTATGCTTTTAGATCTTAAGAAGTTAATGTTTGTTCATAACTGAAACGCAAAATGGCAAAACTAAACAAGTCGTTTTCTGGGGTTGTTTTACTCCTGTTGCTGCAACAGACTAAAAATGCTGTCTTTTTAAGAGCATAAAGACATTTTAAACTACCAAGAGACTCGACTAAAGGAATGTAAAATTTGTGTTTATTGTTAATCTCTGAGGGGTGCTTGTTTTTATGTTCTGTCTACCTGATTAAAAGGCATTATAGTAGCCGTGTTCTCCAGTGGTGACTCGGACAAGTAATTAGGTCTAGTTGTTACAAAGTAAAATAAAAACTGGTGAGGTCCCAACTGCTTTTATAGTGTTTGAATGCATAAATCAGTATTGTGTCTTCTATTAGCAGAATATTTTAAAGCTTTAAAATAAGACAATACTGGGGTAGTTAGTGCCTATGAATATTGGTTTTAATTTATTTGGTTTCACCTCTATAAAGAAAAATATCCAAATAGAATCAAACTCAGACTTTAGACACAAGACACATGTTACAGTTTTTCTCAATTGCTTGCGCATAATTCTCTGAACTATTCACCAATACCACATCTGCAAAATCTAACACGGAAAAAACACATAATGGCTGAAAAACTACATACACAGCCCTCAAAAAACAAAAAAACTATCAGGTCTGAATGCCACACACTTATGTCATACGGTATTTGTAACTCTCAGAAAGCAACAATAAAACACTGTGTCAAAAAAGTAAATTCTCTGATAAAAAGCGGAAATGCATGTAGGAACATAACAAATTGAACAAAACCATTTTGAAAAAAATCACTGTAATGACTATTCAGATGGTTTCTTTTTACACAAATTACAGTAAAATACACAACATGCTTTCTGTAAACTAAGAAAAACACAGTTAACTGCCAAACACAACTACTGTATGCAAGCAAAAAAAAATGCTGCATTCAGAAACAGTCTTGTCTGTCTTGTGGATTTGGCCACAGTTTTTCATCTACATCACAGTTGATGTTTTCCCTGGCAGCAGCAGGGAAAAAAAGTCTCCTAGCATGACAAATCCATGCTTGGCAAGCATCTACACGAACATCACCACAGGTCTCTTCCATTGCCCGGAGTAGACTGACTGGCTCATAAGGCTTACAGTCATAAACCTTCCATCACCATGCAGAAAAAAATTCCTCAATCCGAGAATATGGTGGAAGGAAGACAACCTGGATTTAAGGCTGGTTGGTGAACCATTCCCTGAAAACCACTGCACGGTAGAAGCTTACATTGTCCCAAATGACAAAATAAAATAAAATAAAAATGTCTTTACTCTGAATAAAGACATAATTATATAGGTATAGTGATGAGGACATTGTGCATTTTTCTTACAGTACTGTATACTGAAACACTACTCCCCTACACCTTTGTGCAAGACAAGTGCCATGGAATAAACCCATTACTTGTTCCTACTGTATGGAGATTCATAGCTTACCTGCATGTATAAGTAGCGCATTTCTTTCACATGATCCCTGTTTCTCTCAAATGGCACACGATATATTTGCTTCATAGACATCCTGTGCCTTCTCGGCACGCGATCAATGGTGGATATGGATACACTGTACTGTACGTTCCACGTTGTGAAACATTCCATTGTCCTCTTGTATATGGTGTTGGATTTCTTTGAGTTTTAGGACAGTATTTGCCAACACCATGTTAACTATTTCAGCCTCTTGTTCTGGGGGTGAGCAGTTGGTTTCACCCACCAGCCACTGGTCTTCTCTGAATTCTGCATACAAACTATGCTAAGTCATGCTCCAACATGCTGTCATCTTGCTGCTATGAGGGCCAAATATCCTGCAAGTTACTTTTAATTTCTACCCACTCACCTGTTCTCAGTCCTAAAGGTTCAGATGATTCAAACTACAGTGAACCAGCTCAGATTGGGTAACATGGCCCAATATCACTCTGTAACTCACAACTGGCAACCCACTGAAGCTCAGCAGGTGTGAGCCTGGTCAGTACCTGGATGGGAGACCTCCTGGGAAAAACTAAGGTTGTTGCTGGAAGAGGTGTTAGTGGTGCCAGCAGCAACCTTAGTGCAGCGCTCACCCTGCAGTCCATGTGGGTCTTAATGCCCCAGTATAGTAACGGGGACACTGTACTGTAAACAGGTGCCGTCGTTCAGATGAGACGTAAAACCGAGGTCCTGACTCTCTCTGGTCATTAAAAATCCCAGGGCGTTTCTCGAAAAGAGTAGGGATGTAACCCCGGCGTCCTGACCAAATTTCCCATTGGCCCTTACCAATCATGGCCTCCTAATAATCCCCATCTATGAATTGGCTCCATTACTGTGCTCTCATCCTCACTGATAGCTGATGTGTGGGAAGCATCAGATATCAGTGGCGCACTATGGCTGCCATCGCATCATCCAGGTGGATGCTGCACATTGGTGGTGGTGGAGGGGAGTCCCCATTACCTGTAAAGCGCTTTGAGTGGAGTGTCCAGAAAAGCGTTAAATAAGTGTAAGCAATTATTATTAATTATTATTATTACACTTCTCGTCCTGTTTCCCGCATATTCATTCCATTGTTTATTTAATTATCAATCAGAATGGCTCTTCTTTCATTTGAAATGTGTTGTCTTCCTCTATTTCCCCCTACCTCTTGCTCTATGTGCTCTTTGTTGCTCAATTGTTTTCTGTACTGACCACTTCTACAACCTTTTTTATATTGGAGAACTGAGTGAAAGTATTTGACTGTGTTTGTTCAGGTGAGGACTGTTGTACTTCATTGTCACTTTGAGTGTTACCAGGGGTTTCACGTATTAGTAGTAATGGCCCAAGTGTTCTTACAATGACTAATGTGCTTATACACTGAGGATTCTGTGGCGTGTTTTGCAACATGAGTCAACCTGAATTGCAAATTGAATGCAATGAATGTGTGTTCAGTTCTGCAGAGCTGGTGCATTGTTCCGGGAATTTTGTATTGAGATCAGATCGCTCTCTGTGTGCATTTGGTCACAGTGAATAAGCAACTGGGAAAACTGTAAGATCACTAAAACTTGGAAATTGCATTATTCTGGATTGATCCATATCTTTTATTGTGTTGGTGTTACACTTGCCCCACCACCCTACAGTGGGGCGTAGCTGTGCCCACCCTCACTGTTCTCCGGCGGGGCGTGTTGCAGTTTCAGTGGCCAGCAATGACATCTTCATCTCACTCCTGAGCCACCATTCCAGTTTCCCAGTGGAGCCCTTCCTGTCCCTGGTTTCCAGTTCCTTAGGGCTCCGTCTGAGAGCTTTTCTCAATGGCTGTGCTGCCCAGAGGATTCCAGTGGCTGAGAGGGAACTGGACGTCAAGTCTGAAGCGGAGACCCAGCCTAAGCAGATGTCTCCACCGGACCAGTCCAGATGGTGCCTGGGAAATTGGTTCCGTCCTCTTCCGGGCGTTTCACCAACAGCACATGCCAGGCCTGGTCTCTTAAGAGCTTGTGTCTTGACTCAACCCTCCGGTCGCTACAGCTCTCCAGTCCGCCTGCCTGCACCCCAAGCAACTGCAGTGAGATGTCCACCCCTCAAGCAGCTGCCTGCCCTCTCTGTGCAGCCAACTTTTCCAGGGAACCCAGACGCAGGAATCTGCTCCTGGACAGAAGAGAGCACCCCAACAGCCCCAGCTCCCAGTTTATGTCAGCGGACTTAATTTGACTTTTTACCCTATTCTGTGCCCGTGGTGCTTTGAGCCGGCCACTCTCCCTGGTCTGTCGCACTTACTGTCTTGGGTCTATATCACCTTCAGCGTCGTCACATTTCCTGAGGGACGGCACTGTTCAGGATAGTTGGTTCACATTAAAACACATACAGTAATATAAAACAAACTGTGCAAAACTCTTAGACATTTTGCATTGTCCTACTTTTTCCTTTCAATTTTCATTATGTTTAAAGAAACAGTTATATGCAATAAATAGTTCATCCTGATATGCGTGTATTTTCCGGCACAAAAAATAGCCTTAAACTTTATAGATTTGTGAGGCAGTGGTTTCCCATCTCTAGAAGGACTCTCCACAACTTGCTTAATGTTATTTATGATTAAACAGCTCATTGATTATGATGAACAGACACAGGTGGGAATGACACTGTATCAGACACTCCCACATTGAGTGGTCTTTCCTTTTATAGAAGTGCAATTGGTTAATTTTCAGTCAACACAACTGAATCAGTGCTGATTTGAAACACAGATGTCAGTATAGAAATTATACCAAATAGAGATGACATTTGACCTTTTAAGAGCCAAATGCAAATGAGTAAATATGCCCCAAATAGAAAACTTAGATTCATTTGCTCATGATTAAGCAAAAACTACAAAAGACAGTGTTCTTCCAGATCCTCGCTTAGGAACTGCTGGTGTAGAGAATAAAATAAACCATGTTAATGATGAGGAATGACAGAAAATAAATTGGATTTTATAAGGAGCTGTAAATAGCTACAGTACTACAAGACTTCGTAATACCTTTTTTTGTACAGTATGTACTTTTACTTTTTTAATTGAAGACTCCATAATGACAAATCAAAGGTGCTACAATTGTAGAAACCTAGTTGAGTCTCTAACTAAATAGCTGATGCTCATTTATGTTCTTATCAGTTTAATAAAAGTGTATACAGTATACTGCAAGGCCTGTGTCTAAGATGTCTCATGACTTCAGTACAGCAGTGAATTCTGTTCAGTTAGCACAAGTCATTTAGCAATGGGTTGTGCATTATTAATAATCCCACTTTAGATAGAATATCAGAAAGATCAATTTGTCTCAGTTTCAGTTATTTTATTTGATCTATCCCTGGTGTTTTTAATCTGTATTAAGGTATGAGATATTTTGACTGGCACTCTATGCATTAAAATGGTGATTAAACTAAGATGTAAGACACTCTAAAAATGTTCTACTCAGGGACTTGGAGTGAAGGCAAAGGTGTGATCACTGGATAACATTTGGAAGATGTACTCTTTAAAAATACAAAAAACAAAAACAAAAAAAATGTAAGGAAAAATATACAAAATGAGCGTTTCGACAGTGGAGTCAGTGGATTGCCAGTCTTCATTGCAAGTGCTCTTTAAAAACATACGAATGACAGTTATGACAATATCGTTTCTAATAAATAGGGCGTTTAGAATATAGTAGCATTTTGTGATAGCCTACACGCTGAGACGCTGAAAGTGGTCGATAAACCAGTTTCTAGAATTTGCACACTGATAGTCATTTTTATTATACTGTTATTGTTCTCTCTTCAGAATCAATATTGCCTATATGTTTCGGTCCTATATTCGGCGGAGGATGTTACCTTCTTTACCAGATGGTAAAAACACCGCACCCATTTCAGATGCTCGTTGTTGAAGTAGATTTTATGCACCTAGGTAGTCCAAAGCATAGTTCTTTCCCACGTACCCGGTTCTTTTCAGCAGCATTTGCGAATGCAAGGATAAGGTAGATCCGTTCAGGTTTTCACCTCTGAAAACGGAAGGCAACGGGACCTGGGGGAGAAAGCACACGGCAGATCGTTCAAAGTGAGGATGAGACGCCAAAGTCTGTGGTTACATTTTAGGACCGGAGATTATTTATTGCGTTTTCATTTTAGAACTTGAAGCTTCTAGGATCCTCTCAAACGTGTTGTTGGCTTTTGAAGATAATGCGATTTAAACTTACTTGTCACATTCATAAACCTTTTCAATCAAGTTCTTTTTAAGCGTCCAGTTATTCAATGGAGCAAGTGTATTTGGAGGACGATAACTCAACTTTGTGGAGCACGGTGATAGATGGTCTCCCTTTCTGCATTGACTGGAAGGATGATGTGGAAGGTGCCGTCTGCCATCTCGCCAATATTTTCTTAGTTTTGGGTTTCATGGGAGGAAGCGGGTTCTATGGGCTTCTTTACTTGTTTTTCTTTGTGGCACTTGGTTTTCTCTGCTCGTCGATTTGGGCATGGTTAGATGCGTGTGCAGCAGATACTTTTTCGTGGAATTTCAGCCTTTTTGTGATCTGTCTGCTTCAAATCGTCCACGTAGCATATCGTCTCCGGAGTGTCACCTTTGATAAAGACTTACAAGATCTTTATGGTTTTATGTTCAAAAAACTGGGGGTTTCCCTTACCGCTTATGGGAAGATAGTTTCTTGCTCCGAAGGACAGATCCACACTATCGAAAAAGACCATTGCTATGCAATGGAAGGCAAAACGGCAATTGAGAAACTTTCCATTCTTTTGTCTGGAAGGTAGGTTAGAAATGTAGATTTTCGTTCACCTTAAATTAATACAGTTAAGCGTGTGTCTCTCTTGTACTTTATATTAATCTTAATGCGTGTACCATTTTAGTTATACCCATACAGTTCTTATAATGTAACCGGTATTTTTGTTTTGGCAGAATCCAGGTAACGGTTAACGGTGAGTTTTTACACTATATTTACCCCTACCAGTTCCTTGATTCACCAGAATGGGATTCTCTCAGGCCATCAGAAGAGGGGATGTTTCAGGTAACTGTTTCAAGAATGTTCCATGAATGTTAGAGTGCATTAATTTCAAATTTACTTAACTGAAACTGACGAAAGGTATTCGTGAAGCTGATGCATCCCGGTTTGCACACCTCTGTAATCAGACTGACCAGACTTGCTAAAATTATAAGACTGATAAACGCAAAATAGGTATATCACTGTTAAAGTAAACTATTTTATCGACATATTCAACAGTTCCGGTGTTTTTTTACGGTGTTTTCAGTGTTGGATGTTTTTTTTGCGAATAGTTCTTTCTTAGGGCTAAAACTGAATTGACTTTCATTTGAATATGAACGTTTATGTTTCACTTTTAAACTTTTCAAATGTCGTAATGTTAATTGTTGCAGTTCAACTTGATTTCCAGAAACGGGAAATGTTACTGAAATGTTTTTCCTCCACAGGTTACACTGACAGCCGACACTCATTGTCGATATGTAGGCTGGAGGCGTAAAAAACTTTATTTACTGTTTGCAAAGAACCGTTATATCGCCAAAGTGTTCTCCCTCCTGGTCAGGAATGACATAGCAGATAAACTCTACTCACTCAGCGACAAGGCCTATGACAGCAATGGATTTCGATATGATCTCAGATTACCCAATTTCTGTCACGTGGTTGTCCCGGATTTAGAAAAGAGAGGCATCCAAGAACCAGAGCAGTAGAGTTAATCTGATCCTCGTCGAAAGGAACTCTGCTGATCAGCACAGTCGGATAATTTTATTGATGGTCGGTTTCTCATCAGTTGCCTTTCTAGTCATTTTTACTCCGGGAAAGTGCTGACTTTTTAATTATGAACTGTATGCAGCACAAATAAACAATACTACAAAGCGTTGTACTACATATGTATCTCTATCGTCTGAAAGTAACTATTACAATACATTCAGAATTATATTTTATTTTGAAAATTAATTTTCAATGAAGTGTTGGCCTGATTTCTTGATATCCACAGTAGATCCTTGTTTAAACACTGCCTTTCAAAGGTTTTAATTCACTTCTACTGATGTTCCATTTTGTTTAATTGAAAATGATGTATACACTTTTTTACATTATTTTTTTCAATTTGATTGCTCACACTGAATACTTTTATAGGTAAATGTCAGGACAAACTGCACATACAGTATTGATTGCATACGTATTCACCCTTTTGCTATGACAAATTTAAATTAGATCAGTTGCATATAATTACTTTGAGAAGTCACATACTGGTTTCTGTGATTAGCATTCATTGTGCTAAGGATGCATTATGTTGCGGGGCTCTTCAGGAGGGACTGTGATGTTTGTCAAGATCAAAAAGAAAATGAATAGAGTAAAGAACAGGGAGATTTTAGAGGAAAACCTGCTTCAGTCTGCAAAAAAAAACTGCAACTGGCATGAAATTTAACCTTTCAGCTGCACAGTGACTCGCAAACTCTGTGGCAAGATTTGAAGATTGCCGTTCATCAATGATCCACAACCAAACTGACAGAGCTCAAGCACATTTTTCAAAGAAGAATAGGGAAAATTGCACCACCCTGGTATACAAAGTCACAAGTCAATTACATTATCAAAATACGTCATCAAATGTCTCAGATCTGCCAATAAATTGTGACTATAATTGTGCTATAATATCCGAACCACTGGTCTATCCAGCTTAGTTTTTCCACAGAAGAACACCATAGTGTTATTGATCATTATTTGACTTGAGCATAAGAATATGTCTTTGGCCTTTAAATTTGTACTGAAATATCTCAGGGGAACAGGGGTTGACTTTTAAAATGAAAGATTAAATAAATTTAAAATGGTTTCAATTTGAAATTCTTACAGTACTTGCAATATAACATGTCTGACCTAAACATATGAAATTTGAAATACTGAAATAGTGATACTCAAGGAAAGTCTTATAGTGTAGCAAATTCCTTTAAATCTTGTTTTCTATGCCTAAAATTGATGTGGAGATGTCAAAGTTTTGTGTACGTTTAAAGCAGTTCATTTGAAATTTGCTGTTGTAAATATAGAGTTATAGTATTTTATAATTGCAGTCATTGCTTTCTTTAAACACATTGATATTTATCCTTCTTTTAATACATTTTCATAATCACAATAAAGCCTTATACAATTCCACTGTTTGTTTATGTGCTACAAGTATATTTCAGAGTTGATCATTACAGCTCAGTCCAATATACTATATATACTATATACTCAAGTCATTCTTATGTGGTGATATTGAATAAGTGTAATCCTAAATTGTCCCTTCATGCCTGTGAGAGATGTAATGTACTGTATGGGGAAGTTAACATGTAGAAAATGTAGGTGATATTTTGAAAGTTGACCTGTGTCTTGGTCAGTGAAATTACTGTTTATTACCCACTGGTAGAAGTAGAGGTCAAAACTTTTGTAATAAATGTATATTATTTACATACTCTAAATAAAAAATCAAAATAAACACTTTGTACTTGGATCAGGAAAGATGTATTTATTGTAGTGTAGAGTAAAATACATTTTATTAAGAATTTTGCCTTTTGATTGACTGCAGTAATCTAAATTACATGCAACGCTGTCATAAAATACAAAATGATTTGCACAGGGTCTAATAATGAAAAGCACATGTCTTAAGCTAGTTCGAATGCAGGGTAGCTTTCATGATGAGTCATAGACACTTTTACCAGTATTGGCCTATTTATATCTCGGCTGGAATGGTGTTGGAGCATTCCTGTTAGCAGACGAAAATACATACTTAATTCATAACAAGCCTGTTTAAACCCATTTAAAAGCATGTACAGATGATCGAATCAAAGTGTAACTACTACAAACTGATAAACTGTAAAGCATCAAATGAGATAAGACGAACTGTAATGTTTAGCATGACATTGATATCCATGATTTGTGTACTGCTTCATGTTAAGTCTTAAATCATACACGTAAAGAAGTAATCAGCGTAGGTGGCAAATAACTATTATGTTTTAACTTTTTTTAACATGCCTACTCATTCTTTGACTGAAAGCAAAATTAGGTCAAAGCTTTGAATTTTGGACTGAAAGTATATTGTTGTAAATGGATCTGCAGTAAATTTGTTCTTCATTGTAGTGAGTCATTTTCTCCCTTAAATTTCAAAATGTTCTCTTTTTTTCCAACTGTTTTTGCATATAATGTTAATGTACTGTAAGGATTCTGTTGTAAATAGAATAATTACAATACAGTAAACAAAATGTGATTGTTTTTGATTAACAATTGAATGTAGTGAAGTGCCTTGTAATTTTCCCATAATAGTTTCTGCAGTATATTAAGCTTCAAGGTGATGTTAAACCATTATTGTTGTTGTTGTTGTTGTTGTTGTTGGTGGTGGTGGTGGTGGTGGTAGTTGTTTCTTCTGTGTTAAGGGAAAAAAATGAAATTGTTTATTTTATGATTATACCCTTCCAGAAATGTTTTTTTTTCAAAATCCTAATAAATGTTTGCTATTTTTAAGTTGCATGCACGTTGAACTTGTCTTTCATACAAGAGGTGTAAAGTAATATATAAGAGCATGTTTTATATGAAACACGTTGCGAATTCAGGTGCTTACAAGCAAAAACACATATTTACTCCTTTCCTCTCTCTCTGGCCTGCATTAACCATTTCACAATTATATTAGAGACTGTGCAAAATAAGATTTTGTGGAGTAGTGAACAATGTTCTGCTTATTAGACATTTTCAAAAAATGCTGGTGAAGTATTTGCATAAATAATAGAGCAAACGTTCCTGATCTTACAGTCTCACCTAAAATGGAAAAAAACCCATCATATTAGACTGTAAAACACAATATAATTTGGGGGTTCTTAATATAATTAACAATTTGCCTTGCAGCATTCCATATGATTTATTTGATGCACTGTATGCTAAGAACTATGCTTCAGAGTACTAAAATGTTTGGCAGTTTCAAATTGTGATAATTTTTTTTTCATACTTCTGCCTTAATTTAAGGACACTTATTTTAAATTATTTTTTCTTTGTTTTTGCGAGTATACATTTTTCTGTGATGGGTCTCTAAAACAATTTTCTTTAGACATAACACTGACTCGTGGCTGATAACTAACATCCAGTCGACAAGACGCAGACATGAAGTAAAACTCATAATGTTGATTGTTATTCTTGCCGTTTCCCTTTAATGTCAGCACTTCCCTGATCAACATTTGAGTACAGTCTGTAAAATACACTGACAAGGGATCTGAGATTACCTGTCACCTTAAAGCGCTGTCCAGGGTGCTGAACGCACCTTGCATATTGTCAAGTCAGCTGTAAGGACTGTAATTTTTTTTTAAAGACTACTGTAGCCTTACAGGAAAAAGCATACCCAGTGGAAACGATTAAATTTGCTGTCATTCACTCCATTCCAAATTGTAAACAGAGACTATTGTTTGAATAGTTTCTCAAAACCATCCCGTTGTAAAATTAATCCGATAAGGAAGTCACGGTGTTTTGCGTCGAAATTTAGCTATGTTAGCTATGAAGTCATCTTTTACTATGAAGACTTCCATATGCCGCGATTTTCATCCATGGCTTACTTACTTGTTTTCAAAGACTCAAGATAACAAAAATATCAAGGTGGCCTTCGATCTTGGTCGCGAAAATATGATTGCTAAAAAAGTTAAATAATAATATTTATAAATTCTCCTGTAGTTTGCTTTGTCTCCCCCTGGTGGCGTTCCTGCACTATGCACACTCGGAATGTCTGGGCGGCGGAGACGGCTGTTCCCTCGCTCCTTGCCCATTTTAGTAAAAGACTGTCAGCAGCAGAGGTGGAATGCGAAGATCACATTGTGCAGCCCTGCTTCATACGGGTTTACAGTTACAGTTCTACCTTCTTTTTTGTTAGGTTTCTTTTCTTTATTGATTATTATAGCTTGTATTTTCTTGTGCAGTTTACCGAGAGGTGTTTACAAGAGACGGTAAGTGCATATAGCAAGATTTCAGTCCATAGATTTTCGAACTGGAATTTGACAGCTCCCTGTTAAAGTAGATATATTTGGTATTATTAAAATCAGACAAAAAAAAAATCAGCATTCGGGGAAGGTTCGTGTAAGGTGAGTTTCCGTGTCACATGTCTCTTAACGTTTGTTGTGATATTTTTATTCCATTAATAATATTGCTGGTCGCACCATCACACATTTTTTAATTTGGACGAAAAAGAAAGTTGGTGGAAGGAAGCATGGTGACGAGCTGTTAGTGAAGAAACATAATAACCTTAACTTGTAACAGTGTCTGGCATGCATTTATATTTTAGGTTTTATATTGCAATTGTATCTTTTACATACTAACTTAATGTCGTTTGGACCTTTACTCTCAGTAGCATTTTGTGCAATTTAGGTTGGATGGCATTTCTTGCAAAAAAGCACAACATACTACTTTGTAAACAAACTTACTCGTATTTTCGAGGCACACTAAATCATGTTTAAAGAATACAGGCAAATTACTGACCTGGAACTACCAGGTCTCTGCTATAGGTACTAGTAACCGCAGAGTTAGATTCTGAAGCATATTTTAACTTTGACCTTCATGAAGCAGAAGTTACGGTAGCATTGAATAATTATTATTTATATACTGATGTTTTAAAATATCTTTAAAAGACCGAATAATAAAATTAATTTAAGGAATGTTTGTAAGTTATACTCGTGTTTTGCGAATATAATTGCATTACGTGTACTTCTATATTTTACGTTTGTAATGTTGTATCATTTTGAATAAGAACAAAGAGTAGTGTTTACTACTCCTCTTAAATTCTTACAATAACAATAACGGTGTCAGGTTATACACTGGAAGTTCAGCAAACACTGTATACGTATAAGAAAATAAACCAAATTAAGTCACATGATCATGTGGAGAAAATTTCTTTAAAAAAAGATTAAACAATATATTTTAACAAAGTTAAGGTCTACATAGTTACAAAGTCAACTTTTAGTTCTTAATAGATTTCAATAAAACAGCTGGGTTTCCCTCTTAAATCCTTCAGAAATTAACAAGTAGGTATTACGAAATACCAGTTTGACCTATTTGTTAATTTAACAATATATTTGTAACAATCTAGGCATCTACTTCCAGTATTTTCTAAATATTTAATGTGTACTGAAAGATTTGACTTGATCAAGAACTGACATGTCTTTTAACATTACTATACTGTTACTGATACAGACAATAAATAGACCTGGTAACATAGCACAATATGTAATATGGTTGAGAGTGAGATTGTTCCTCTGTACGTACATCATCCAAGTGAACACCCAAGCACATGTTACAAGGATAAAAATCGTGATTAATTTTTATATATAATATTTGTATATCACATTTGATTTTTTATCTAGGTAATATTCATGACTTCTAATGCCTTGCCAGTGTCAGATTGTATTTAAGATCTAAAGCTTGTTAAGTTTTTTTCTAGATACCTGGATTATTATCTTAACAAAAAATTAATTATGTGAAAGTGAAATGACATGATAATTAATTAAGACGGTAATTAAATTAACGGTTATTAAGTTTTGGTTACATTATTATCATCACCAACAAATTACAAATGTTTAAAAAATAACTTTGGTGTTTATATTTTTATTAAATAGCGTTTTTTCCCCATTATTAGAGTAATTTAGTAAAAATAAAATTTTCTTTCTTTGAGTTTTTTAGAGAGATGACAATAGAAAACAGTGCAAGAAAGAAAATATTGTAGGAAGATAATATTTTATAAATACAGTTTTACTTACACAATATAGTCTTCTTTCATCTGTTTATAAGAAACTCATAACTCCTTTAAAAAACCATTGGCTTACAGAAAATATATAAATGTTTTTTTTCCTTTCATTAATGTAATAACATTTAAATTTTAAACACAACACTCCAAATATTCACTGAAAATGATTAATCAAAGCTTAAAATAAGATTTAAAAAAAAAAAAGATTTCCTCTTGATTTACAGCCTTTACCCAAGGCTAATCCCACCTAGTATTCACTGAAAAGGATAATGCTGATGTAATGATTGAGAAGGGGCAGATACAAGATAAATATGTTTGGATTTTCAGGTACTAGCTCTATAATTTGCTTGTACATTTATGTGTATGAAATAATTACGTAAGAAAGGTTACACATGAAAGGTGGTCTTTTGGTTCATCTAACATTGTATCCTAGTAGCTAGCTGATCTGAACATGTCAGGTTATCTTGTTCCAGGCTCCCACACCCTGATGTTCATTAAAATAAATACCATTGGATATTGATCATTTTGAATTGGAATGTTATATAAAAATGAAACAATTATAGCTTAAAGTATTTTTGTGGTACAAAAGACATACTCAGAGTACATCATATGACAGAATACACACTGAACCATAGCCCTTTACTCTGTTGCAGTTATTTAGTAAATAACAGCTAAATGGTAATTGTTTTTCTCTTTCAATTTCTTTTTCCTATTTTAGTTAGAGTTCCAGAATGGCAGCTTCCACAGAAACAACCAAATACTTTTTGACTACATTACCTATGGATTATAGCACAATAGTAAGTGGCGGAAGTGCAGAGCAAAATGTGACCTCTTGTGAAGACTGGAAAGAAGTCCACCACTTTGTGTTCCACATGGCTAATCTCTGTTTCGCCGTCGGCCTTATTATCCCAACTACGTTCAACCTGCATATGATATTTTTGCGCACCATGCTGATAATAGGTATGTAAACAAACTTAGTTGTTGGTGCCGGTTTTTATTGACAGCATAAGCATTTCAGTAGCTCTCAAATACAGTGTCTCTTGAATTTTGAAGCAGCCTGATTCATATCCATAAAGGTTTTTGCTCTTCTTTGCTTATTTTAACATTTGTTTTTAAAAGCATTTTTCCTCTGAAAGCACAGCAAAGAGGATAAGAAGTGTGTCTGTGCCTTGCTTTGCTCTATAATCCATTTCCATCAGCTCTCACGTTCTCCCCCTTGTGGCTGAAATGCCAAAAATATAAAATTGACTAAGAACAGGGTAAGTTAGATCTTTCACACAGGGCATGAATCAAGTAAACTCTTATATCAAATAAACGTGGATATCAAATATCCATTAATTGTTACTGTAAGGGAATGGCATGGAAGTAGACTACAGTCTGCTTCAGTTCAACTTTGTTAAATACACTAATGACATAAAAAAAATCATAGCACTAATGACATTATTAAATACAATGCTTTCATTTACTCTGCCTAGAAAGTATTAAACTTTAATAGCAAGTTAAAAGGCATCATTAAAGAGATTTTCAACACTGGCTAGACAGAAAAAAATGGCTTAAATACTGTCTGTTTTTTGCCTAATGAATGGGGCTTGTAATTCTTATGCTGATATTTTTCAGGATGTGCACTTTTTATTGCCTGGGCAACCCTGTACAGATGTGCCTTGGATATCATGATTTGGAATTCTGTGTTCCTTGTTATGAATTTCATGCATTTCCTTTACCTCTTATACAAAAGAAGACCTGTAAGTGCATATTTCCTAAACATGGTGTGGACTTAGTGTTCAAATAGTAATAGATTTTCTATCTTTTCTTGTTTATATGTTTTTGTATTTGGTAGTGGTCTGTTAGTATTTTTTGCAAAACAAAAATAAATGCTAGGTTTCTTTTCAAATAAATTCAGAACATACCAGAGGAGTTATGTTTTAATTTAGGTGGAAATTAATATAATTATATTTATGTATCTAAATTAATTGCATTTGGTTTTTATATGTGATCACTAACATAAATGCAAATATTTGCACTTATGCAACATAAAAATAAGGTGGAAAACACCCTATGTTATCTTTGTGTAGACACAGAGATTCACCCTGGTGTCCTTCAAGGTTTCATAACCTATTTCTATGGGGAAACTTGCTGTTGACATACAGTATAAGTTTTAAATTCTGCAAAATAGGCAACATACTTATGTTATTCTCAATGTCATGAAAATGCAGCCCACAGCTCGGTTTAAGTCCAACTATTAAATGTTCGGTAATGTATAATGAAGATATCTATTTGCATGTGACTAGTTAACATGTCTAAATAAATAGAAGGTAAAGTCCATAAAGGAGTCATCGGCCCAGAGCTCTTCCTAGTGCCCATGGCAATTGACTTTACTGGGTGGAACGCCAGTCCATCGCAGGGATTACCCCCATCAATGCTGGTCCCCCCTTGCACAGCTGGGTGGACTGGAGAAACTGCGAGAAATTACATTTCTCGTGGGTACAATGAGAAATGTCCGCAACAGAGCTTGAGCCAACCTGTCAGTTATGAGTCCAAAATCTTATCACCAATAAGTACTGTGGTTAGGTAACTTCCATATTTGAGGTACAATGATTTGTCAGATCAGAGCTTACTCTGGACCATGTGATATTAAGAAAACAGAGAAGTGGCTACCCACTGCATGAGACACTGAGCAAATGTTATTCCCCATTCATACAGCTGAGTAAAGTACCTTACGTAAGGTACACCAGCAGTGTCTGCAGCAAAGGCTCAAGCAGCCCACTAGCCATTAGTCCAGAAACTTTTCTACTACACTGCAGTAAACACTTCAATGAGTTTCTTTCATACATTTTTGGTTGAGTGCTTATTCTGAATAATATGCCGTATATATTTCTAATACATTAATTGGGGGAAAAAAACTAAACTCCCTGTCCATCCTAGATATTTCAGATTTCCTAGGTTAATAATCAGAGTAACATTTATGGTGGTCTGTGAAAGATATCTTCCACATATATACATAAGTGACTGTGAAATTGGCTATTTGGATTTGGAACATTGAATGTTATATTTTCTTCAGAAAGCTGAACTTCTGAATGTCCCCTATCAACAAACCATACAAAATTAAATTCAATACCAATGACTTAATTTTTTACAGAATTATAACTGGCTTAATTCATTACAGCTTGTAACTCCTACCCTTGGTTCAGTAAATTATGCTGAAAAGTACCGTTTGGATTTGTGCACTCTTCAGATGGTGTTTACATATACATATTTATTAATAACTATAATCTGTGGTGCTTTTACACTTTCATTGATGCAAATATTCTGAAGCCATTGAAAAAAAGTGTTCTGGTAAGCAGTTAATTCTTTTATAACTGCTTAATAATTCTTAAATAGTATTATTTCAGTGTACTTTTTTGTGTTTACTTTTTTTAAATTTAAAAATGAACTGTTACAGGATCATTTATAAGCTTAGTGTGTTTGCTTGTTTTGTCCTTTTTCTACAGATAAAAATTGACAGGGAGCTGAAGTCTGTCTACAAAAGAATGTTCGAGCCCCTTCATGTACGTGAGGATATGTTCCAGAGGTTGACCGGTCAGTTTTGTACCATCCAGTCTCTGAAGAAGGGACAGGCATATGCTGCTGAGGATAAGACATCTGTTGATGACAGGCTGAGCATCCTGCTCAAGGGAAAGTATGAACACTTTTGTTCCATTTACCTCAGAAATCTGTATTGACCAATGTTATCTCGGGGACTGAACTCAGGGCAATTGAAACCTAAGAGCTCCACAAATACATACAGTAGGAACAGATATTTTTTATAATTAAAAAAATACATCCAATCCCTGTGGTGCTGTCTGCGTGGAGTTTGTATGTTCTCCCTGTGTTCGCATGGGTTTCTTCCCACACTCAAAAGACATACAGTACTCATAGGTTAATTGATTTCTGGGAAAACTGGCCCTGGTGTGAGTGTGAGTGCGTTCGTGTTTGTCTGTCTTGTAATGGACTGGCTTCCCGGCCAGGGTGTAGCATACTTTGCACCCCGGATAGACCTTCCTAGATAGGATGAATAACACAGCATTTTTCATTATTATTAAACTTCTTACATTTCTAGTTTTTCACAGAGTCTGATAAAACATTTAGAAATAGATGAAAATATCAACACAAAATTTGACAAAAGCTTAATATAAGTGTATGATGGGTAACAGTGCAGAGTCCTTTCTATCAAATACAGGATATGTTATATTTCCAAACATCTAAATGGTTTCCTCTACATTTACAGAGAACCAATTTGGAATAATGTTGCTGGTTTTAGTTTTTTCCTGGCTTATGTTTAATGTAACCTTATTTCTTATATTAGAATGAAGGTGTCGTATCGTGGGCATTTTCTTCATAATATTTACACCAATGCCTTCATTGACTCTCCAGAGTTCAGGTCAACCCAGATGAACAGAGGTGAAAAATTTCAGGTAAATTCAACTTTTTGAATTGATCTAAAGTTGTGGTTTTTTTTAACCTGTAAATGTATATGTTATCTAGTAGTACATTATTCAGAGTTTTTATGAAGCTGATGTTATTCAGCATAATTTATATTTAGGCAACATTTAACATTGTTTATACTGCTGTAATAAAAGGCTTTTCATATAGATAACTAATACGAACATAATATCAGTTAAGATAATAATTTTCTGCCACCTGACTAAAATGTAAAGTTCTCACTTTTCTGTTTGTGGCAGTTTTCTGTTTAAAAGAATTAATCATGTTATTGTAAAGAATTTTGGATTCCAAAACCATATGTTTAACTTAGATATTTAATTTTATTCTTTGAGAACACTTTCTATCTCATATGTTATTTAATAAAATATAATTAACATTTTTATTAGAAATTTTTAACATTATGAAAGAGAAGAGTGTGTCAAATTGAAGCATGGACCCCTTTAAAACAGAGGGCTTTCTTTAGAACAGCCCTCAAGAATATATTTGCCAAGATTGCTTTAAGTCTTTGGCCCTGATTTTTAGTAAGAGAAGACGCAAATTTCCTAGATATTTCTGTGAGACGTGGTTATTCATATCTTCACAGGTAACTATTACTGCTGAGGAAAATTGCAAGTTCTTGTGCTGGTCAAGAGAACGCTTGACATATTTCCTGGAATCTGAACCTTTCTTAAATGAAGTGTTTCGATATCTCATTGGGAAAGATATTACAAATAAGCTGTACTCACTGAATGATCCCACGCTGAATGATAAGGTACGGCTTTATATAACCATGGACTGACACAACGAAAGGATGTATTTTTGGTAAAGGTAGTCCAATGGCAGTTCATGCTTTGATTTTGGTTCCTTTGCAGACAGCTAAAAAAATTGACCGCCAACCAAGCCTGTGCTCCCAGCTGTCCATGATGCAGATGAGGAACAGCATGGCCAGCACAAGTGAAACTGATGATGTGTTAAACCAGTTCCTTCGCGGCTCAACAGCATCTTCGCTTCGTAAGTACAGGGAAAAGCACATTCATGCACATTCTGCTTTGTATGTTGTTTTTTAAACAAAATTAAGATTACAGCACATAATGTACTAAAATGGGGGCAGTGTTTCTATTCTGTTAGTCATTCCAGTCTTGTTTGTGACCTTCCTTGAGCTGGTTTAAATTTTTTGTTTTAACAAAAACACATTCAAGTCACACATTAACAATGAAAGTAAAGAAACATGAAAGTAAAGAAACTGGTGAGACAGTATTTTAAAAATCCATTAAAGCAGGAAGGTTTTGAAGCTGATGTAAGACTTGGTTCTACAGAAATAAAACTGAAAAATGTACTTACCGGGAGTAAAGGTCAAAATAAGAGTTTATCCTTAAATATTAAGAAAATAATTTCAACTAAAAATAGTGCATGAAAAATATTCACTCTCTCAGCTTGTTCTCAGTATTTCCTTACCATCTTCTGTATTAACTGCAGTTACAATTAGAATCATTAAATAATATTTTTCCGTAACATGAAATTATATCTTTTACCTATCGGGAATGCTGGCTTCTCTTCTTTGAATTTTGTTCCATTTGTAAATGCATATAGTATTGCAAACAACACTCAAATTATTGGGTTTACCATTAGCCAAGGCTGCTACTTTGAGTTTCATATCACATTTCAGTTGGATTCAGGTTAAATGATTCAAGTCAGATGTCAATTGCTTTCCTTGATTAGACATTTTTTGCAACTCTGTATGCTCTAAACCATTGTCATTTTGAATTTTGGCTCTTAGAACAGATTATTCTATTACAACAGAATTATTATGTTTGCTGTAAACTCTCAAGTTATACTATAATTCAGCCTTTCCCCTTCTATGTATCCTTCAATGAACGAAACATTTTTAGTCTTTGAAGAGATGTCAGGCCTACAGCATGATAAAACTGATACCATGATTGTCAGTAAGCTGTTTTTGAAAGCAATTAAGTTAATGGTATCAAAGAACATGCTAGGTTTGTGCATATTTCTGGTGTACTGTATATTATTTATCTCACTGTTTGTATGTATTTTATCTGATCTTTTGTGATGCCTGATGCACCTATCAACTAACATGAGCATTGTATAGAAATGTTTGAATACTCCTGCCACTCTTGGTATGGATCAGTGGACATATTTTGCCACTAGGGCATATTTAGCATGTCCTGCTTTGAATGTGGAGGCAGTAGTGGGTACGTTTTTGGACTCATAGGTGAGAGGCTATGGGGGCATCTCCCCTCTGCAGACAGTGCTATTGTACACTTGATGAGGTACAGTACTTCACTTCAGTTGCTCCAGTCCACCCTGCTATATTAGCATTGATGGGAGATGGTAACAGTGATGGATCACTTTCCCATCCAGGAGGATGGAGTCATGAAACCAGGGTCTCTTTGGCCTGATGAGCTGATGTATCTGACATGGACTTTATCTTTACTTTTACTGTGAAAGTTCACTGATTTTTTACTTGAGGAAATTATATCAGGAACAATTACAATTCAGGACAGCTGAGGCTGTTTGAACTTGCCTGCTGTTATCCCTCCCAAACTTTTGCCATAGACTCTCTTTGTTTTAGGAAACATATACTGCGGATATGCTATCGCAAAATGGGAAACAAGAATAGAAGCTTGCTTTCATTAAAATTATGCTCATTATTCCTTGCACATTAAATTACATTCTATCTATGGACACTCAATTCAGTTTCAGTTTAAGCGAGTAAGCGTTAAATAACTGGAATCTCCTGTCTTGTTACAGTTTCTAGTTTTGTTTGCTTTATGCCTGGATCTTATGAAATGAGCCAGTGAAGGTTCAACATACAGTAATATATTTAGTAAATGGTTAATACCTTTTTCCACTACCAAAGTCAATTCGCCTTCATCCCTCTTTTTCAGACAAGTCCCCTCACACAAGGCCTGGAAAAATGAATCCAATTGAAGAAGCTATTGAAGATGATGTCTTTGAGCCTGCTACTCCAGTCAGACGCTCACCCCCAAGACATGGCAATGAGACCTCTGCTGAAGAGGTTTAGTAGGTGTAAATCAGAAATTCAGCTGATGATAACCTTATGGAAGTTTACTGTGGTATTTAGTTCTATTTTCAGTTAACTATTTTCCAAAGGTTTATTATGCCTTTACTTCCCATTTATCTTGTTTTGGTGTTGTTTTCTTTGGTTATCAAGCTTTTGCGTTCTAGGTTTTGGCATACTTTCAGCAGGATTTAAACTGGCTTTAATAAACTTCACTTTTTTATTGTGATACACCACTGTAAACTTTTATTAAGGTAAGATCTGTGTTGTACATTTTCTCCTATCATAAAGGTCTAGGTCTTTGTTATCACATCTAAAAAATGGATGCAATTTTTGAGTGACATATACGGCAATGTGTAAAACTGAATAATCCCAATATTAAAGTTTAGTGTATGTATGATAGATACCCACTTTTATATCTAGATTTAAGTCCAGGTATGTATGGCAGAGTTCCCCTATAGCTATTCAGTGCATTGCTGAGTGATTGAATAGCAGATGGGAAACTCTGAATGAGGAATTCTTAAATACACTTAGAAAATAATTGAAAAAAGTGAAATAAAAAGTATTACAAAATATTTTAAAAATCACATAGCACTCTTTGACAGGTAGTTTGTAATAAAACAGCCCTGATCTCAGAGGAGAACTCTAGAAGGAGTATTACTCAGGCCTAATCAATAGTGCCAAAGTATGGATCACAGTGGTATTCATGGGAATTACCAATTTCTTTCCTATGAGCTAGATAAATACATTTATTTTTTAATAGAGAAGAAAATTAAAATGTAATTTCCATCATATTGCACTATATATACTATATGAATTAATTTATATTTGTTCTTTATTTTTTCAGTAATAAAACTGCAGCATTTACTCTAATGGTTATATGAAAAAGAAATTATATGACAAGCAAGTCAAAAATATATCATGAGATCTTACAAAATCCTTGTTTATGTGTATGTTTACAAATACACAAACACATACATACTGATGTTTTGGAGATTGTATAATTATATTACCGTACTTTCCGCCTTAGAAAACATGTAATGCTGTAGTCTACAGTAAGTTCAACAGCCATAGACTGGTGTGATTCTAGTTTAACATATCATAACATAGAATTACAAATTTTCCAACAATTTTCTCAGACTACAAAAGCTATTCTTGACTTTTTTGTTTAAAGCCTTCAGATAATTATTCTAAGTCTGGAATTTTTCTGAAATTCACTGAAAAAAGGAGGCGTAAAGTTTCAGGCCTCTTTGAGAATATAGTATACTATATATTGTGTTGTGTGAAAATGTGTGTCTGTGTATCTCAGATATTAATAATACAATTTTTTGTATCTTTTCAAATACTATTTCTACCTAATTGGCTTCCAAATGACCAGTAGAAGCACCTACATGTACATTATGTGGGCGATTTACATCAACTGTGCAAAACGTACTGTAAATAATGGGGAAGAGTCCTGCTTCTAAAAATAGTAAATAAGCTCAGCTTGCATCTTGTATACATTTTATAATGTTTCTAAACCAACCACCTCAGATAATGTGGGATACATATGATTACCATCATAGCCTCATTATGTCATAAAAGTACACTCAAACAGTATACTAAGATAACACATGTGAATTATTTGACCTCAAGTTCACATTTCTATTAACACCCTTTCTTAGTTACTGAAGTGAAAACAAATTCAAACGCAGCAAAAGCTTCTACTGGAGTTATTAGGAAAACCTGAAGGATCACATTGTTTGCATTTTTTGTCCTCAAATCAGTTTTTAATATTCAAACCATACATAAATAAATATGACCATACTGGTTTGAGAGTGAACATTGTGACAAATACAATGCTGTCAGTGAACACCAGGTGTAAAATGTGCAATTTAGACACTGTAAAGACAAAATAAAAATAAGACTAAAAGCCAAACAACTTAAAAGAACTTACTAAAAATACAGAAATCAATATTTTTTTGTCTAAGTAAGGTTTACAGTCTGCATACAACTGGCTTAGTTTAAATTATTGCTTTTGTAATAACAATTTTGGACCCCTTAGCGCACAAGGTGTTTTTCAGAGATACAGGACCACACAATTCTCCAGTTGGCATGGAACCCATGAATTATGTATAAGGGAATGTACTGTATGTAGTAATGATTAGGTGGCTACATTTGAATACTTCTTATGTAGAAGAAATGGAAAAACAGCATTACAAATACTTTGCTTTTTATGAAGCATTGTAATGGACTAATAAGACAACAACTTTGTTAACAGGAAAGTACATTTATCAGTCTGAATTTTTGCACTCAATAAGAATTAAGAAGATAGAGAAGAAGATTAATTTAATTAGGTCTGAGGATGTCATCATCTGTCCCGCAGGATGGTGACATTTTAATAGACGAAATTAGTTTTTTTGTTCTTGACCTATTTTTTTGGAATAGGCAAAAGCCAATGGCGGAGAATAAACAAAATTAGAACTGGGTAAAAGGTGCCTTATTGATTACATATAGTCCCTTGCAAAAGTATACTGACTTGTCTCAAGTCCTGTTTTGTAAAATTTAAAATGACGCAAAACACACATATTGTATTCAAAAACTCAAACTGAAGACTTCTATGTATAAGAAAATTTGCAAACTAAAGAAAAGAAACTGAAACATGTTGTTTACCTTAGTATTCAGACCCATAAACTCAATATTTGATGGATGCAACTTTGGCAGCACTTATAGGCACATGTGTTTTCGCTATATGGCTACCAACATTGGACACTGGCTTGTTGCAATTTTTGCTAGATTTGTTCAGGCTCTCTCAAGTTGCTTGGGGATCGATTATAGACAGGAGTTTCTTTCCACAGATTCTCAATAGGATTTAAGTCGGGACTTTGACTGGGCCACTCAGGGACATTCACTTTCCTATTAGCAAGCCACTCCAGTGTACAGTAGCTTGGCTTTGTGCTTCATTATCCCGCTGAAGTTTTGTCCCAGTTTTAGGTCTGAAGCAGGTTCTCCTCTAAGATTTGCTACTATTTTGCTCAATCTATGTTTCCATCATTCTCGATAAACCAGAACATCAGTATAATCCTGCTTGACAATAGGGATGGTTCTGACTCAATGATGCCCTGTCTAGGGTATGTCAGATTTAACTTTGCATTTAGACCAAAAGTTTTCAGTGTTATTTTTTCTGTACACAGGACCTTTTGCCAAATACTTGCAGCATCAGTTAGGTGTTTTGTTGTAATTCCACGCAGGATTTGACATGTTATTTTTACACATCTATACAAGCCCTGTTGCGGAGGGTTTGGGGTATTTCTGACCCTTGGACATTTTCTCTCATCTCTGCCTATGAACTCTGTAACTCTTTCAAAGTTGCTCTTGGCCTCAAAGTGGCAATCCTAACCAGTGTCCTCTTGCCAACTGCTTCATTTGGAGGGACAGCCTGATCTAGGCAGTGTCTGGGTGCCTTCCACTTTAAAATGTTCTAAATCGCCAAGCTCATAGAGGCATTAAGAGTCTCATTATCCCTGAGCTGTTTTGACAGATTCTCTGTCTTCATGGTTAAATCTTTGTTTGAAATTCACCACTTTACATAGATAGTAATTTTGTACAACATAATTAATTTAGGTTTGCCAGAGGAAATGGTTTACATACAGTACTTATGCAATTAGAATTTTTCTTTTATATTGTCTACAGTGTTTACTTAATTTTACATTTGTTTGCTTTGAATGTGTGGACTATGTTGTGTATATATACATCCATCAAATTTCTAACCATTTTATCCAGTACAGGGTCACGGAGAAGCCAGAGCTTATCCCAGCAAGCAAAGGGTGCACAGGGCAGACACAGAAACAAACACAGACACACATTCACACCAGGGCCAATTTTCCCTGAAGCCAATTAACCTCCCAGTATGTCTTTGGACTGTGGGATGAAACCTATATGAATGAGAGTATAACACACAAACTCTGGTTGTGTATATAACAAATACTGATTTCTTCTTCAAAGTGTCATGTCCGCAAGCTGCAAGGGTCTGAATACTTTTTCAAGGTTCAAATTTAAATGTGAATTGAAAAAGAATAAACTCTTTGTAAATCATACTTCCATTAAATATATTTTGTCTCTGAAAGTTAAATACATTAATATTACATAATATGGTAACACTTTAAAGATTATTCCTAGTTTGATTTATAATATTAAAATTGCAGTAATGGGTGCTAGGATCAAAACCTAGCAATTAACTTTAAAATACCCTTATTTTGTTTTACTCTTTGCTGTGTGTAATGTATTTATGTGTGACAGTGGTATTAATTAAAATCCTAAAATGAAAATATGCCATAATATTGTATAATTAGACTTCTTTCATTTTAATGTTCTATGTTAATTTTTGTTACTGCTACCATCAAATAAAAGGATAAAGACATAAGGCATTGTAGATGGAAAATTCCACAAAATTACCATTCATTATATGGTCAAGGTTTGATGTAAATTGCAGCCAAATAGACCAAAAAAAAAAAGATTGAGAAAAAGTGATGGTTTTATGGTTTTACACTTTATGTTACTTGTATACCATTTTTTTCACTAGAAACACAAATGAAAAATTAAACTGTTATATTGATGAAAATGTGCACTGTAAAACACTGTTTTTAATAAAACAAGTCAAATTGAATGTATTCGTTTTTTACACCCATTGATATATTGTACTGAAAATGATATAAAATTTTACAAACTTTCATTTTATTGTGGCTTCTTACAATTACATGATAATTATCTATTTTAAAAACCACAAATAACACAATTAGATAAAGTCTTTGAATTTGGTGACTAGTCCTAAGGACTACTTGTGTTTTTTTGGGGATCCTAGTTCACAGTTTTTTTATGATTCCTCGGTATCTCTCCACATATTGTCAGGACCTCAAGACAAATAAAAGGGCATTTAATTGCTGTAAATATCAAACATGTTAGCATAGCTTGCATTTGCATAGTATCTATTTCTTAATCTTTTCAAAGACAATTTGTTTAATCCACCACCAGCCACAGGAGCCATTTTGTGCCATCATCTCACTGTTATGAGGGATTAGAGGAGTTTTAAAATAGAAGGGAAAATTTAGAAAAGCTAGATTAATCCTGAATTGGTATTCAAGCAGGACACTCTAGTCTGTAAAACAGAGCTCTGAGATCTTTAGCAGCCACTATAAGAACATACTGTATCTCACACCTCTTCTGAAACTGGACTAATGCAGGCCCTGATCTGAAACTTTTGGTCCATAGGAAAGTGTGCCACCTATTGGTTCATCAGTACCACTTCTAACAGCAATGTGATTTTACCCCAGTACTACCTGGGCCTGGATTTTTCTATCTTCAGAGATCAAGTTTTATTGTAATATGATTATAAGATTATAAGTTTCACATTTATTTACACCCCTGTAGTAAGTACTTTGTAAATCTTCCTCTGGCATGGATTACATTGAAAAGAACCTGTAGTGTACTATAACATTCTGGTACTTCAGAAGTGGGCGTTTTGGCCATTTTTGTAGGCAGAATTGCTCTAGGGCTCAGGAAGTATTGGTTTCCATTTGTAAACTACTTTCTTGATTTCAAAACTTTTTTTTTATTGGGATGTGGTCTGGAGATTGAGATGTACAGTAGAAAACTTACATTCTGTGTGCAGCTAACAAGTCTTAGTTGAGCTGGCTATAACTTGCTTACTTTGAATCAGAAAAGTAATCAGGTTATTCTGAAATCATAATTTCACTTTAAATAACACATGTGCTAAGCAATTTATAGCAGCCTGATTTCCAACATTGTTTGTAAAGCATCCATTCATCCAGTTTCTAACCACTTTATCCAATACACTGTTGTGGGGCAGCCGGAGCCTGTCCCAGCAAGCAATGGGCGCAAGCTGCTTTACACCCTGTGAACGTTATATGTACTCAAACCAGGGCCAATTTTCCCAGAAGCCAAATTTGACTGTGGCAGGAACCCCATGCAGACACAGTGTGACATACAAAGTCCACACACCTCAGGTTCAGAATTGAACACGGGGCCCCACCTCGTGAGGCAGCAATGTTAACCACTGTGCAATCCCTTCATATTTACAATGGCCCCCCTTAGAAAAGCCAGACCAGTATTAAAGTGATTTTAGTGGAGCAGTAGATGGAGTGAAGCATAATTGTTACAAACCAATTTTTATAACTGTATTCTGTATTAAATAAAGTTTATATTTTTTCTGGGAACACTGAACTCATCTCGTGACATTTTTTCCTGAGTGCAGATCAGATAATATCTTTCCCATTAGAAGTATAATTAGAAAGACTCTTATTTTCTGCAAAAAGCATGATGTTCTGAAGGAAAAAAAGGCTCATCTTCAGTCTCTGATTGTTGGGTAACTTGCCCAAAGGTAATGTGAAATACGTCAGGGTCCATATGTCGTATGAAAAGAGCAGCACACCAGATATTGCTTTTTCTATGTTATTTACTGCATGACAAGGTGGCAGGAGAGACAAGAAAATTAAAGTCTGTTGATACAAAAAGCACAAGTGATGAAGGATTCACAGATTCTCACAGATTTTACACAGAAGATAAAGTAGTGTCAAACAACTGACTTTAGTAACTTATGTGTCCCCCTTTATCTTTGAGAGACTCCTAATTGGTCATACCTGGCATTCTGCAGTATCCCTCAATCAAAACCGATTTTATGGCAGCTACCATTAAGCGTGTTTCATCTTTGCAGGCTAAATCCAAACTTTTGGAAGTAGGTCACTTAGCCCAGAAACCTACCAGGTAAAGTCCGTTACAAATTGTATAAACTGGGAAATGCACACAAGTGGCTTGCTGGAACTGAATACATTGTAGGCCATGAGCTGTATTCTCATGATGATTGCTGAAAGCCAGCAAAGCTGCCTTACTGTAAAGAAAAAAAGTTTTCTTTTATTCACAGTGTATAATTGTAATTATAATTAATTTTATAATTGTATAATGTGTTAAAGATAAAACTTACAATTTATTCCCTCCTCCTCTTTTATCATCCATAACCCTATCCCCAACTGTAAGTTCTAGAGCAAAACACTTTTCTTTTCACTGTCCTTAAAAAGACTCACCAGTTCTGGCCACAGGAAATCCACCAGAATTTCCTACAAATATCCAATGGCACTGCAGGAGCTTTTTCCAGCTTAAAGGACCTCATGCTTTTTCTAGCTTTTCCAATGTAAAATTTCTTTAAAGACTCTCATCCACTTTTACCCTCGTTATCAACTCCCTCAACACGTTTTCCACTAACGTGTCTTAACTAAATTCTTAACTGCATAGAAATCTTTATAAATGCCTTCCATTGTCTAAAGCATTTATTTTGTTATATTCACTTCGAAACCTTCTTGTCTATGAAGACCTCATCCCTTTCTTAAGAAAGAAATGGGAGCACTCTTCTCCCTGTTCTAACTTTTCCCTACTTAAAAACTTTCATTTCCCTCTTTCTTCATACACATTCCTTAGTGCCTTTTTCACATCTTCTATTTCTTCTCCCAAGTGGTGCAGCATATAGTTTAAATGCAACCTCTTTTCTAACTCTTTTATCCTTCATTGCTCCTTTGCCTTCTTTTTACCCACTTATTAAATTTCTGTAAATCAAATCCTTCATCATCTGCCAGTCCTTGTATTTTTCTCTAAAAATTACTCACTAATTCATCTTCTAAAAGCTCAGTATTTATTCCAGTATCCACTCCCAATCTTAAATAAGGAATGTAACAGGAATCAAACTACTCTTGCACATTCCAAGAATCTACCAAAAATCAAATCTATGCTTTGTAGCTTGTAGCTTGTTTCTCGTTAGCTTTTACCCGGGTAAATCATTTCTCCATTGGTCACACTATACTTAAGGAATCCTGTAAACTAAAATCTTTTAAAATACTTTTTAAAAGCATCATAGACATAGCCCATCTGTTTCTCCCCAATACAAAGGATTCAGGAGACAACTAAAACTCCCACAAACTGTCCTTCCCCTACCTAGTACGGCTCAACTATTCAAACACTTTACAAAACCCTCTCCATCACCTCTGAAAGTCCATAAACATTAATAAAATTCACATCCTCACCAAAATAGGCCCTATTAAGTTGTAAGGATCTTCCACTTTTTAGCACTATACGCTGTTTTATCATCACTCCTTTACTTTTAACTTATACAGCAACCCCATCTTCTCTATTTTCATTGGAACCACTCCAAAAGGAGGGTACCTTCACCCACAACCTTTCCTAACCCTTTCCTAATGGGTTTTGTAAGGATGGTCACAGACTTGTAAAGACAGCACATCTACATCTATTCCCTCCAAACAAGTCAACATTAATCTGCAATGACAGACCCCCTCTCACATTTAGCACTGCATTAGTGAGAGCCATAAATAAACATAAAGCAGCCATTTTCTACATTTCTACAAAAGATCTTCACATTCACTTCAGCAGTGTCCACTCCCCTCCATCTTCTTCTAAAGCACTTTTCCTCCCCTTCACTCTCTTCCTCCTCTAGGTTTTCCAGTGATGAGCAAATTCCCAACTCTGGGCATCTAACAGTATGAGGTGATACTCCCTCCTCCTCCACTAAATCTCCATCTCCCAGAATGCTTCCTTTTACCTTCCATTCCCCCACACACTTTCCCAGCAGGCTCTTTTATCAACACCCATTACTTCCTCCTCTAATGAAGAAGTTGGCTCTACCAAAGTCACTAGGTTATAATCTTCTGACTCCAGTAAATGATCAATTAAAAAATTTTCTCTTCCTTTCTCTCTTTCTGACCTCTTATCCAAAGGCAATAGTTCTCTCCAACATAAACACGTCCATCCTACTCTGCCTCACATCCTCTTCACTGCTCTCCTCTTCCACACATTCATCTACCACACCTTTAACCTCTTCTTTCTCCAGTCTTACTTCCTGATTTTTTTTAATTTCTTTATCCACATCTATCTGTTTTCTTTTCTCTACTTTTACCATAACATTTTGCACTTCGCTCCACTTAACTTTTTTTGCAGATGCTTTTAGACAATTTCTAAACGTGTGGTCTCTTCAGGTGATGCTCTATTTTTTGGGCAGTTCTCAATCTCATGATCCAGCACCAGACATTTTCAAAGCACTTTAGTACAAGCCACAACCAGATGGCCCATTTCTCCACCTGCAGAAGTCCATAACCTTTTTGACACACATGCAATTTAACCACCACTGTCCATGATCCAGTTCATATATCATCTTCATCAATAACCCATACTAGTTCATTCAAAACCACACAATCATCTTTTCAACCACTTAGATCTTCCTGTATCTTCCTAACAAGTTCATTGTGCATCTTAACCATGACCATTTAAATAGCATTTTTTGAAAGATGTGTTAGTGCAAACTTTTTCCTGAAAATTCTGTTTACCATCTTAAAACGTACTGTATATCCCATTGCTTTCCCAGTAGCAAACCTATTAAACCCTTTACATCTTCCAAATGAATCCCTAATTCCTTTTGTAAATTCTTTCTACAAAAATCCTAACTGCTTTATACTTAATACAGATTCTTTCTCACTTTATTTTAAGGAAAACCTCACAGCTGTGCCTCCTTCATCCTAGTTTAGTTAACATCTTTAATGAATCAAATGCTTAATCATAAGTATACAGTGCCTTGCGAAAGTATTCGGCCCCCTTGAACTTTTCAACCTTTTGCCACATTTCAGGCTTCAAACATAAAGATATAAATTTTTTATTTTATGTGAAGAATCACCAACAAGTGGGACACAATTGTGAAGTGGAACGAAATCTATTGGATTTTTGAAACTTTTTTAACTAATAAAAAAATGAAAAGTGGGGCGTGCAAAATTATTCGGCCCCTTTACTTTCAGTGCAGCAAACTCACTCCAGAAGTTCAGCGAGGATCTCTGAATGATCCAATGTTGTCCTAAATGACTGATGGTGATAAATAGAATCCACCTGTGTGTAATCAAGTCTCTGTATAAATGCACCTGCTCTGTGATAGTCTCAAGGTTCTGTTGAAAGCGCAGAGAGCATCATGAAGACCAAGGAACACACCAGGCAGGTCCGTAATACTGTTGTGGAGAAGTTTAAAGCCGGATTTGGATACAAAAAGATTTCCCAAGCTTCAAACATCCCAAGGAGCACTGTGCAAGCGATCATCTTGAAATGGAAGGAGTATCAGACCACTGCAAATCTACCAAGACCTTGCCGTCCCTCTAAACTTTCAGCTCAGACAAGGAGAAGACTGATCAGAGATGCAGCCAAGAGGCCCATGATCACTCTGGATGAACTGCAGAGAACTACAGCTGAGGTGGGAGAGTCTGTCCATAGGACAACAATCAGTCTTACACTGCACAAATCTGGCCTTTATGGAAGAGTGGCAAGAAGAAAGCCATTTCTCAAAGATATCCATAAAAAGTCTCGTCTAAAGTTTGCCACAAGCCACCTGGGAGACACCCCAAACATGTGGAAGAAGGTGCTCTGGTCAGATGAAACCAAAATCGAACTTTTTGGCCACAATGCAAAACGATATGTTTGGCGTAAAAGCAACACAGCTCATCACCCTCAACACACCATCCCCACTGTCAAACATGGTGGTGGCAGCATCATGGTTTGGGCCTGCTTTTCTTCAGCAGGGACAGGGAAGATGGTTAAAATTGAGGGGAAGATGGATGCAGCCAAATACAGGACCATTCTGGATGAAAACCTGTTGGAGTCTGCAAAAGACCTGAAACTGGGACGGAGATTTATCTTCCAACAAGACAATGATCCCAAACATACAGCAAAATCTACAAAGGAATGGTTCACAAATAAACGTCTCCAGGTGTTTGAATGGCCAAGTCAAAGTCCAGACCTGAATCCAATCGAGAATCTGTGGAAAGAGCTGAAAACTGCTGTTCACAAACGCTCTCCATCCAACCTCACTGAGCTCGAGCTGTTTTGCAAGGAAGAATGGGCAAGAATTTCAGTCTCTCGATGTGCAAAACTGATAGAGACATACCCCAAGCGACTTGCAGCTGTAATCGCAGCAAAAGGTGGCTCTACAAAGTATTAACGCAAGGGGGCCGAATAATTTTGCACGCCCCACTTTCATTTTTTTATTAGTTAAAAAAGTTTCAAAAATCCAATAGATTTCGTTCCACTTCACAATTGTGTCCCACTTGTTGGTGATTCTTCACATAAAATAAAAAATTTATATCTTTATGTTTGAAGCCTGAAATGTGGCAAAATGTTGAAAAGTTCAAGGGGGCCGAATACTTTCGCAAGGCACTGTATATGCCATAAAAAGAGGCAACTCAAATTTGCCAAACTACATCTGAATAAAAATTCAAACCATGTCATATAGTCAAAGAAAATGAAAATGGAGGTTTTGCACATGCTCATGAGTGTTATGTTTGTTACAAAAAAGGTAAAGCTCATCTTTGGGTCCCGGGGCACAAGACAAGACAAGAGGGAATCACGAATTCCAATGTGTACCAGGACATTTTGTCCAAACACCAAGTTCCCTGTAAAAAAGAAGATTAAATTCGTCAGCATAACACTGAGCTAAACAATATTCAGCTCAACTAAGACTTGTTAGCTGCACACAGAATGTAAGTTTTCTACTGTACCTCTCGATCTCCAGACCACATCCCAATAAAAAAAAATGTGTTTTGAAATCAAGAAAGTAGTTTACAAATGGAAACCAATACTTCTGAAAGACCTAGAGCAATTCTGCCTAGAAAAATGGTCAAAACGCCCGCTGCTGAAGTGCCAGAATGTTATAGTACACTACAGGTTCTTTTCAATGTAATTGATGCCAGAGGAAGATTTACAAAGTACTAACTACAGGGGTGTAAATAAATGTGAGACTTATAAGTCCAGGTATAATTTATGACAAATGTAACTGTGCTCCCAGCAAAGCTAAAACAATTACAGCTACAGCATTACTTTTTATGTTTTAGCAAAATACATTATTCAATCAGTATATTTTTGTTATTATGCCTTTCGTTTCAATTTTATAGGGGATAGAACTATCCCCTATATGCATGGAGTCATGCAGGCTTTTCATGCATGACTCCAAGCCACTATTAATAGAATGATTTATGCTGCATGGTTCTCTTCTGTAACCTTTCTTCTGTTTCATATATGATTTAACAAGTGATATACAGGTGTACTAAGTCTGCAATCCAAAGAAGCATCCAGCGGCATTTAGGTGAAAATGACACACACCAGGTAGCAAGAAACATTCTTGTGTTTTAAGTAAAATATCTTTGAAAAACAATATCAGCATATGGACCCCATAAGGAATATAAATCAACTGCAAACAAAATATGAACTAGAAATGTACTGTTTATAGGATTCCCTCATTTGCAATCTATTGTTTATGGGACTCTCATTCCACACAGGAGATCCAAGTAAATGTAAGTATTGAATTCAACTTCATCATACAATAAATGAACAGAAATCTGGGTAAAATGGCAATATAATAGGTTTTATTTCAACCAAGTAAAACTTTTAAGACCTCAGAAAATCCGAGATTCACAGAAACAAAAAGTCAGTACATTTAAAATGGTTATAAAATGTGATATGCAAAAAAGCAGTCAGTGCTTTACTCCAACATTAAAAAGAAACAGAATGAACTGACCATAATCTCATAATTTTTTTTTGTACAATCCAATTACAGCTTTTGAAATTCTGAAATAAAAAGTTTAATGCCAATCTTTATAACTGAGGTATGTTAAAACACAAACTTGACAGTTAATTCTGAAAAACTCACAGTAAACAAGGGGATACAGACCTTGCTTTGGTCTCCAGTATATTTGTAATACAAGCAGCATATTGAACTAGTACTTATAAAACTATCACTATTTGTGATACCTGTATTTGTTAAAACATGAGGTAGCCCTAGCAATCTTGTGGTCATTTACTTGTGGAATGATGGATTGATAAATACTGTATCCCTTTATTTTTAAGCTAGATGGGTCAGAGGGGAGAAAAATCAGTAGTTATGTTGATTTTAGAAAATTTAGAGAACTGTACATCTTACGCTGTAATCATTGTATGCTCGATGACTTAAGTATATTGTCAAAGAAATGTTTCACATAAATGAAATACTGCAAAACCAATGATTTTAAAGGTTTCACTGAAAATGAAGAAACGCATGTGTACAAACACCTTAAAGTTGGATCACTACATATGCCATTTAAATATTTTAATACAAATTATTTTACTAATAATGTCACATGTATGCACAATTACTGAACAAATATCTTCACATGCCTAAACTTATGTCTTATGAACATCTTTTCAGATTGGAAATTTGAAACTGACCTTTGCATGCAGATGATTCAAAACTCCTTCCTACCCCAGTTAAAAACCTATAACTTTGATCCACATACACACTAAAAGACGAGCAAGCAAAATGTAATAATCATCACCAAATATAAACAGTGGCATATTCGTTGTTCAGCAGACGGTGGCAGTGTTGGACTAATGTTTGATCTTTGGTTTAGTACAGTCCTTTATGTAAAAAGTGATTTTTTCATTTCATCAACGTTTTGAAGAATAAGTTAGTTCTAAAAAAAATACAAATAGTTTGGAGTTTTTCCTGACTGTCTTATGGAACTCGTTATATATTTATTTCATATTTGTGGAAGAATTTCTTAGCTTCTATGTGTCCATAAGAGATGTTTATTTTGCATTGTCCCAATCTCGAATTCACCACTTGAAGTAGCACTGCAATCCCAGAAAGAAAACAAACCATTTTTTTGCAGAATTAAAAGCCTAGTCAATATTCTGTAAATTGATAAAGACATCCTATGCTTAAATATATTACTATTTTTTCTCTTCTTAGTTAAAGATGTTGCAAACTTAGAATATGCACCTTTCAGTTGGGGGTCAAAAACACTAGCTCATATTTTTTTTGATTCTCCTTAATACCACAAACCCTTTAAATGACATAAAGGACCAAACACTTGTTCGGTGTTACATGCTTTGTTTTGTTCATGGTGTTACAGTTTAAAACAGTGCATAATTTAAAAAGAAATGTCAGATTTGACCAAAGAATCCTTAGCCTCCTATTAAGTTAGAGCATCAAAAATTACTAACTGAAAAGAATGAGGTAGGCTTTTTGCTGTAAACAGAAAACTTGAGATTACTGTCATATTACCATCTTCAAAACAGTATAAAATTCATAACTTGTGTAAAAATCAATAGAGCCCTGATACTTACACAAGTATTCAGTACAATTCTAGTTATCTTTATATGAAATAAAATACAAAAAAATCATCTGATTATTAGAAATGTAAGACTATGTATAACTCAGAGGTAGTTACTAATATCAGTACATAAAACATATATAGATATCAAACACTACATCTAATTGATCAGAATACATTTAAGACGTTTGCAGACTGTTTTGTAAAGAAAAGTACACTTTCTTGGTAAATTCCCTGAGTAGAGTTCTTCATCCTGAGATGTTCTATGAGTGTGTAAATGTCATGGAAAATGTGAAACTAACAGTCAAAGAGCTATAGTTTGGTTTGTGCTGTTGCCTTTTTTAAATCATTTAGAGTGCCTGCAGATTTAAGAAAAATGCACTCTAAAATTGATTCTAGACCTGTGTAAAACTCTTAGTGCTGAGCTTTTTGTATTTTTTTGGAGTAACAGGGAATACCATTTAGGCATTGTTCGTTCATTTATTCCTTCAATAAAGTCAAGAAACTTTGGTATAGAATTTCAAAATGACATGTGCCTTTCCTGAAAATACTTGGTTGTCTTCTTGATTATTATAAGGAAATGTCATTGATTTGTCAAAACACATTAAATAAAGTGGTATTCCTCAGATAATGTGAGGATTCACTTTTAAGAGGTAAATTTCACATTCAATATCGTCAAAGCAGAGTATGTTTCGCATTGTACAGCATGATATCATTGGATAGTTCTTCTGAACACTTTTGAAAAATTCAAGTGTAGTCATATGTAATCAGTGCCATTAGTTTTCCTCTGGCAACATTCAGAACTGTTAAAAACAAAAGCAGCAGTAAATCTCTTACTGTAAAACAAAAGTAAATTAATTGTTTGGTGCTGGACTTTACCAACTTGAG
The DNA here is from genome assembly GCF_059453375.1 of Lepisosteus platostomus. Classification (NCBI taxonomy): domain Eukaryota; kingdom Metazoa; phylum Chordata; class Actinopteri; order Semionotiformes; family Lepisosteidae; genus Lepisosteus; species Lepisosteus platostomus. Next base: position 44,114,863 of record NC_142613.1, read on the forward strand.
GCCACGCTTACTTGAATTCAAAAGTGAATTCATGCACTTTAAAGTTTGTGCATTCATTCTCAATTTGCTGTAGAAACAAAAACAAAATAATCACAATCGATAGGTTTAAAATTAATAGTAATTTTATATAGATATATTTATATACATTTTCAGAACTTAAATTAATTCTTTACAACTAAGATGAAGATATTCAAATATCTACCATTTAAGTTTTAGATTCCACAAAGCAAATTAAATAATGGGATTTATTCACTGTTTAATTTGCTACGAATGATCTATTTAGAGTTCTTTTGCTAAAGTTCGTCCTTAGTTTTTCTTTTTCTTTAAACATCTATGGTTGCATGCATACCTTTAAGGTTTAATGCACACTAATAAACTCAAGACAAATTAACATAATCCACAAGAAATAAAAAGCAGGCCTCAAGTAAAACCACCAAGCATACAATAATCTTAACATGTTGCCTTTGTATTTACAACAGAAACAGGTTCTACACGGCAGTAGAAACACACAAAAACAACTTTCAAGCAACACGTTTTAACAGATACTAAAAGATCACAGAATTAATCACCATCCAGTATAAGAGCACTCGCAACACAGGCACACAATAGAAACATTCATAATAAGAAATAAAAGCTGATGGCAGTTGTCAGCATCTCAAATATAATATATTGCCTTGATTGGGTCAAACGCTGCCATGATATTTGCATCCTTAAAAGGGTTTTCCACACAAATGCATTTTAAGGTATTCCTTGGTGTTTCTCTTTGCTGGGGCAGATATACCAATCAAAGTATCCTTTGGTTTATGTTTGGCAATTGTCCTGGTCACCCCATAAAGAGAAGAAGGCCTGGAAAATTGTACGACAAAGCTGTTCAGAAATAAAATAGAAAAGTGGTTTGTCCACAAGTAAACTGATTAAATAACAGTTCCAAGGAATTTGTCTGGAATGCTGAGTTCGGTTAAATTATATCAAAGTGAGTGAAATTTGAAAAACCACCTTAAATGTGTGCTTCATGTTTGGTAGAGGAGGACAAGTTAAATACAGATTCACAGTTTTTAAGACAGTAGTTTTGTGTTTGTTTCTTTGTTTTAAAGCTAGAGCTGCATTGACTGAAATGACTTCCCCTGTACTTTTTGCGAGTATGAGGTAGATGCTGTATACAGACTCCAAAGGAAACTTTTTGAACTTTCAGCTAAGACTTCGATTAGGTCTTTTTCCTTTTCTGGACAGAAGGTCCTTTCCGACTGGAATCTTCTGGGGATACAGAAGACTTGCTGGAGGATGCTTCCTGTGGGGAGCGGACTGGTCGCTCCTGTGCCTCCACTCTTCCCTCCAGAGAATAAGGTGGTAGTGAGTATGGTCCCTCTCTCAGGAAAGCAGAGGTAGAAGGCTGTAGTTCGGTTTCGTATCTTCCCTGAGCACTTGTGGGTTGCTGTGTAAGAGTCTTGTGAGGGCAGTTGGCCACCATGTGCAGGATGCTCTGACAGTAATGGCACTTCTTTGGCTGGGGTGGTAAGTTACATTCCTTAGCATGGTGATCAAGGCCACCACAGTTATAGCATCTACCAAGAGAAGAAGCAGAAACAGACAGCAATTATTGTTTGAGGAGTGTTTATATTAAAATGTGTAATCACATCTTCATAAGGATATAATTTAAGCCAAGAATGTGAAGAAAAAGCTATATATATATGTAAAACTACTTTATAATTATTAATATGCGCAACATTGGTTTTAAAATGCACCTCATATTTGTGTTTTTGGCCATAAAGTAAGATTTTATTGTAAGGTAGATACAAATGTAATTTCAACAGAAGCACACTAGATGGCAGCACAACACATTCCCCGACTGGTAGTATCACATTTATACAGACGCATTTGCTACTGAAAGATTCGACTATTTTACCGGCAAATATATTTTGTGCAAGATAATAGGCAGCTCTTAATCATCTAAATTGTGACTGAGATCATTTATTGATTTCTCTTTATTCATGTAACACAGAGACACCAACATCCTCACAACCAACAAAATACCAATATGATGATCAAATTAAATGCTTCATCTGTCCAGAATGTTCCCAGCATAATATGCCCGATTTACTTAAGGTGTTTTCCCTTTTTACCACTACTAATTATAGATCAAATAATAGATCAATGAAATATATTACAATATGCTATACTCTAAACAATTCAGAAGAAAAAAAAGCTTTGTTCCTAAACAAATCTAAAAGATATAATTACACACGTAATATAACCAAATGAAAAAATCATGAGTGAGTTTCATGATGAGTTCAGATTGAAAATAATATTTTATTTATTATTATTTTATACAAGCAGATATGTATAACATCAATAACAAAGAAATCCTCCTCCCCTTTCCCTAACCCATTCTTGCTTTTTTTCAAAGCAGTGCAGGTGATGAAATCTGTTCTGTATCCTTTTGGGTTTTGGTAGTTTAAGGTTATTTGTTTTAAAATAAATCAACAGCACAGCTTTAAAATACAATTTAATAATGTCTGGATAAGTGCATAAAAACCTACATTATAAGAGAAACTTTAGACCTTTATCAATGTATCACATTTTCTTTCAGAAAGAAACACTGGATTATTTAAATGTGACAGAATTTGATTAAGGAAAACATAACAAGTGCTCAATTCTCAAGCATAGCTAATAGATCTCTTTAGGTTTAATTACTTTAAAAGGCTTAAACAATATTTTAGACTATAACAAAGGCCAGTTCAATTTAATCAGTCACTATGGTATGCACAGTGTTATGTGATTTAGTGACCCATTTCCCCTGACCAATTGACCAACACCCGGCTGCCACATCATCACTTCAGTGCATAGGTCCCCCATCACTGTCCACATATGTGTTTTTTTTTTAATTGGCGGTCATTTCTACACCCAGAACAAAACACAAGGGAGAAACAAAACACTGAGGTCGCAAAACCAGCACAGAGAAGGGCCTTCCTGTTACAAAAGGATGGCTTTAAGTTGTGTGTGTTTGTGCAGGGTTGTGTGTGTGTACTCACAGGGGGGAGGGGTGTGGCATTAATTCTCTTCTTTTGACTATTTATTCTTTCCTTGTCAATCACTCACCAGCGGCACAGATCATACCACTATTCTGAAATGCATTCGTTCTCAGGGGATTTACACAAAAATGGAAATGGTCAACCACCTCTGAACAGAAAAACAACAGCCCACTGCACCATTTGTGCTTAAGGCTTGCTTGTTTTAACCCTTGGTTCTCCACTAACCATTATATTAAAAAGGAAGTATTCATCACATTTATATAAATTGTGCTAACCTTGAGTGTAAGTGTAAGGCATTCTAAAATACATGGTTTGCGTAGCTTTTTACAATTACATCAATTGTACCCTCAACTAAAGCAAAGATGAAAAATTAGGCAAAATATCTAATAACACAAGAATATACATTGATACTGGTCTACTGCATGCATTGGGAAAACAATAATTATCACTATAATTATTGCAATCTTTAAAGAATGTAGAAAAGATTGTACTAAATTTGTATTGAAAATATCCTTAGGTTTAGCCTGTCCCAGACAAGCTGTGTGTTACATTCTTGTTGAAAAAATACACAAAAGGGCACTATGTGACACTGAAGTGTGGAATTCAATCATCATTTTACAAACATACCTTATAACTTTTACTGCATCTCCTAGTTGCATAATGATACACCATTTTCATGTTATAATCCTTTGTTTTTACACAATATTCTCGTGTCTCTCACCTGGTTATTTTTGTAACATGCTCTTTCCTCAAAGAAACGCAAAAGATCAACTGTTGTTATTTAGATTCGTTAATGACTTAGATGCTGTCCATATTTGCTATTTTCCTTCTGGTTTTCTTGTCTGAACAATGGGTTTCGAGCTATAACTCTCCCAACTATACCAGTTTCAGACGGGTATCTCTTTCACTTGTTTCGTGGGTTTTGGTGTGATTTTAATTGGGATTGAACTCTGCAGTTAGGCAAGTGCTGGTTAAAAAATAACAGTGAACACAAACTTTCAATCAGACTTATTTATGGTCTCATCTTTCTCTCTCAATCCCTTAGTTTTGGATAGTTACCAGTTTTTGTGGACTTGGTGATTACTATTTATATTCAATCACTTGAGACAGTCTTTGGGTGCAGTTTCCAAACCCGAACCCCATTTGTTGTAAAAAGCATTTACGGGCATGCAATCACTGTTTTTTATCTCCTTCCAAGGAGTCATAGTAAATCCATTACCACACACTCCTCAACTACAATTTTTCAGGGTCTCAGTTTAAAAGAACCAGCCAGGCGCCATTGTATCATTTAGTTCAGGTTCTGAATGCTGCTTGTAGGATTCTTTCAACTAAAAGGCAAATGAACACCTCGCTACAAGGGGTAATAAACTGACAAAGGTAAATTCCAAGGATACATCAATTGCCTCCATTTTCTTTTCAGAAGCTAGTGATGAATGAAGATTTTCTTTTTTTTGGTAGAATTTTAGTCTGTGTGACCATAATTTGAATTGCCATGAGCACATTACATAACTTACATAGGTTTAAAGTGTGTATGTTGAAACAAAAATACCTTTTAAGTAATACATTTTTCTAAGTAAAGGAGTCACTTTCTTGCTTCACTTTCCTGTATTCACTTTCACTATGCAAATTAACTTCACAAGTACAAAGTTATTTGTTACAAAGAAAACAACCCTTTCTTTCTAGCAGGGCCTCTTAAGTTTCTAGGTAACTTCCTGTTTTCAAGGTAATATAACATGTAACGGCATAAAATGACATTAGTATCTAAATATAGAGAGAAAAACGTACTGAGACTTGGCATTATCTGGCCAAGAAAAAGCATTCCATCTATACCCAGAGCTTTTTGTTATTATAATTGCAAAACTAAACGTTTGCTTAAATTAGTATTATTTAGATATTTGTAATTACAACAACAAAAATGCTAATATAGATTATGATAATTATTATTATAGTTATTTAATCAAGTAACAGTTTATGAACTGCATGCCAAATGATTTAAAAAAACATTCTACATAAGATGAGTATATTATCTACAGTAAGACATGAAAACACTTTTTTCCATTGGATTCACAAGGGTACTTTAGTAACATGAAAATATAGTATTCAGTTTAGTAAAGCTTATCCAATTAATCTTGTTCATATATTTTTTTAAAAGTTTACTTATTTTTTATTTTAATAGGTATAGAAATTTAACCTTACAAACTTTGAAAATACTACCAAGATTATGGGTTACACAAAACAAAACCAGAAGAGAATTATTTTGCTCATGGCAGGATGGACACTATACATCATTAAAATTCACCACTGTTAAAATATTTACACAACAAAATAATAACAAATAATATATGTATTTACTATTATAAATAAAACAAAATAATTATCTGTACTATTTAGAACATAAAATACATTAACATTATACAAAACAGTCCAGGTATAAATTAAATAATCCATCCAGAAGTTATGTTGATGTGTGATATGAAAACATAAAACTAATAGACTTGCTCAAAGCTATATTAGAAGTATAATTTCAGTGAACTACAAGTAATGTTTTTTGTGAATAAAAAACATAAAAACAGATTTTCATATTCTAAAATTGAAAGTTTTTTCAAGTTTGTGTAAAAAACAGTGATTTCTAAATGCAGGCTTAAAATAAACATTTTAAGTTTTTCTTTTTTTAAAAAGAAATCAAAACTCCTAAGTATTAAATCTGAACAAGAAGCAATTTTTTTGAAAATTCAAAACAAACACTACAATACTCTTAATACAATCATTTGTTGCTGTTAAATGAAATGGGCTTGTTGCATATACAGTATGTCAGATTATGACCTGTGTTCAAACATACATCTTTCTTTTTAGACAAAGAGTAGGAACTAAAAATTGCTGTTATCCAGCTCTACAAATTGTTAAAACACAACATACGGAGATTCAATCCTACAATATGCATTTTTAAAAACTGAGTAATCTTTTTTTGTTTTAAAAAACTACACGTTACACACAAAACAACAGTTGCATTTAAACAAACAGGTAAAAGCAGCATTTTTCTAAAGACCATGTTGATCAGCTTCATTTAAAAGAAACAAAGAGAAATGTTCTACATGAATAAGCAAGAGGGCTGCATGGGGTCAAGGATGGTGGGATCTTCAATTAGAGCACTAGGAGGGGGGAGGGGGGAGGGCACAGGAATTTAGGTTCGATCTGCACTCATGTGGGGCCAGCTACCTATTTCTGCGCACCCCCACCTTCTTTCATTCATGTTCCCAAGAAACTGCTTTAAATGGACTAGACAAAAAGGCACATATCCCAATCACTTCAACAGAGAAACTACAGTGCTTCCACAAAAAGCACTAATTTAGACGTATCTTGATAAGAAAAATCAAACAATGCAATAAATCACAGCAGGTACAGCAGTGGTTAATTCCTGTATTTTTAGCTTTAGGTTTTAATTAAAACATGCATTGCATATTGTGTTGGGTTGTTTTTGCTTCTTTTGTAAATTTAACAGCATGTGGTTAACAAGGGCTTCTATAAGAGTCTACTCCGGAACCAAAACATGCTAAAAAAGTATACAAATTAAATAAATGGGTGAGCCATTCTTAGTATTTTCAGTTTTTCAAAAAAGACAAAGACATTCTAAAGAAAATGTTTATGGTTAGTTAATTTACAATGCTTAAAAAAATTGTTTTAAGAGAAAAAGAAATAATGCAATTAACAAGTTTTAAATATTTTTCAATTTTTCCAGTTCAATATGCTAAACTGTACCAGCTCCTTGATATAAAGGACATCACTGACAAAATGAAAACAACATGTCTTTAAAAGAGCGAAATAAAAGTGTAAACTACTGAATAAAAATACATAAAACTTTAGATCATTCGTGAATTAAATAAGTTAAATAATTTAAAATGTCCAAATCGAATTACAATGATTGAAACAAATTGTATTCCAGAGGTTAGGTTAAACTAGAAATGTATCAATTTTACAGGTAACAATTAAGACAACTGCATAAGGATATTTTATAAGGATATTGCACATGGACAGTTTATACCCTATGTATATGTATACTATATGTTCTCCCCAAACAAAAAAGCCACATCTTCTATGAACAAAGAAAAAAAAGCATTACATTTTGTTTTCTGTGTTGAGAAAAATAAAGTAAAAAGGGAAAAAAATCTTGATCCATTTCAAATTACTCCTTTTGTGTCCAGTCCTGTTACACGGTCATAAAAAACAATGCTTCTTCCTTTCTCAAACCCAAGAAAAGTGATACGTTAATTGAAGATTAGGCTATTTTAACAGTTATTATTAAGTAGCTACAGTATATCATGGAAAAGGCATAAAAATAATTTCTACTCCAACAGCATGGAACTAGCCAACTTTACCAGCTAAAAAAAGCAAAATTATTTGACAACTGTGGTCATTTGCTCCTGAAATGTGCAAGCTAATTTTTTCCATTTCAATTGCTATCTCAAGCCTTAAAACTGCCTAATCTCTAGCCCTCAGATGCTGACCCTGTAAGAATAAAGGTCAAGGGTCAAAACAGAGCCTCAAATGATGTGAACTGGTAATTCATGCCCGAAGAGCTCATGCCTACAAAATAAATGAAAAAAATCAAACTCTGCATTGTGCTACCACATACAAAGCATAATTAGCAATCTAGGAATTTAGAGGGTTAAATGACTTTGTCAGTTAAGAGGAAAAATTATGCTGTACTATCGTTACTGTAATTGACCTGTACAAAGAAATCCTATCATTGTACCATTTCATATGCTTTTAGTTTTTTTTCAATAAATATAATCATAAATGAAACAGGATTTCTTTGGGATACAAATCAAAATGTAGGCAGGGTGATTTAAAAATATGTGAGATGGAATTGTGTGTGCTGCCTAATTCTTAATACATTCTTAATAATAATGTGCCACAATTTAAATTTTAAACAGTAACATAAACATATCTTACATTATAAAATTTAATTAGAGCCATCTTTATATTTTACTCATCTGTATCTCACAGTCTCCTTCAGATTTTATATGCATCGCTTATGACACATTTAGTACTTACATTCTGATTGGGAAGAACAACATACAAAGCTTTCTCCAATGCACTCCATTGTACCCAGGTTCATACACAACTTTACCTGTAGCTCATATAATTCAAGGTATAGAAATTTAAAACTAAGGAAAATACATTTTTTGACAATTTAAACAAGACATAAACCTATATGGAGCATCTTTCAGACACATAAAGACAAGTTTCTTTTCAAGTTTGTAGTGACATGTACATAGCTGCATAACTCCCTATGGCGACTTTTGAATGACAGTCATCCTTGAATGCATAATATTTATTGGAGAGTTTCTTTTAGATACCCCTTTTTGGAGTATCCAAGGTTACCACCTTGAAGTTTAATTTGATCTGGACTGTGGACTATATGGGCAAAAATATACAGTAGTTCAGGTGGGTAACTGTGTCAGCATGTGTAGGCTACAAAGGAACAAGTAATAGGTTTATTCCATGCTGAAAAGAGAAGAGAGAAAACACAACGCTTTGGCTGTGGAGCCTTCTTCGGGTGTGAAGAAGAACCCGAAGAGCACTCGAAGAAGGCTCCAAAGATGAAACATTGTGTTTTCTTTCTTCAATTTTTAGCATGGGATAAACCTATTAATTGTTCCTATACAGTATATTATGCATGTGTTCACACAAGTTAAAAAATTGCAGCACATAACATATTGAGTGTTTTAGGTCCCATTAGAAAGAAGGATTTACATAACACATTTAGCAGTAAATGACAAGGCAATAGACTGCCTGCCATGGAGACAAAGGTTCACTTCCCCACCTCCTTCTTAACATTTAATCTAATGGACATGTTCAGTATACTCAGCAATGACATTAGGGCAGGACTCTCACAGAAGAAAAAAACATCTGAAAAAAGTATTTCATTTTAATACATCACCATCTCTGCATTATGAGCTCTGAGAGAAAGGATTCTCTGAAGTTTTTACATTTGGAGGAAGGGGGAGCATGCTGATGGTTATATCTAGTCAAGGGTACAATCTAGTTAAGGTTTTTATTAATGTAAATGAATGTAAAGTGATGGCCTCTGGGTTGGAGAAATCAACCCAGGGTTTGCATTGCTCAACAAATAATTTAATGTTGTTTTTAGAGCTTCACCAAGGCTTGAATTGAATACGTCTGACCAGGTTATCATTTTAACCACATTTAGTATACTTCATCATTATCCTACAGTTAGTTACAGTCAATGGCATACATGAGCATATATATGACTATTGTACAAGAAATACCTTTCATGACAGAGCTAATTAATATTCATGTTCCCATAATTCACAATAACTCTTGAATACCGTTAAAAACATCCTAAAAGGTGAAACTAGCAAGATACTGTATTTATGTCTATTTCATTGGCTAAAGTTACATATGTCATGCCAATGAGCCCTAATAATGGGAAAACAGCTGTCCATGCCTATTAATTTCAGCTTAATATACGGAAAAGCCAAATTAGAAACCTATTTAGATGGCTCTACTTTCTATGACTGTGAAACAACTAGATCGCACTAAAATTCACATTTCCATAAAACACAAGATTGACTAATAATCTTATGACAGGGTTTTATATACAACAAATGTATTGCTTACTTTTAATACTAATACTAAATGAATGTAAAGAAATAAGACTATTGGACTGTACCCCATATATAATAACATGAAATTAAATAGAAGAATGAAGATAATAAGACACTCCAATCACATCCTGAACAATGATAAGATGCTGAGCTTTTGTGAAATCTTTGACAATAGAGCTGTCACTATCATTTTGAAGAATCTATCATACATAGTAAAAGGTGTTATTTTATGTACTAACAAGGGTTATTTTTAAGAATACTCAATCCTTTTTTTCTGATGGCATTACTTTTTATTAATCAATAGCATTTTCATGTTTATTTTCAAATGCACTTAAACACACAAGCAATCATGTATAAATAGTAACTTTATACTGTATAGCTGCTAGCAGCCTATCACTATTTATGTGCTGTTCTATATTTTATTACTAAAGTAATACAGTCCACATTTTCTGTTTTGTTTAATATGTGCCTTTAATTCACGTTCTTCCCCTACCATTTCCTCTTGTAATAACTAGCTAGTTAGGAAGTGAATAAGCACTGAGAAAATTGTTTTTAGAAAGAAAGGTTAATATAAAAACACAAGTGAATTAGTCAGTTTGCATTTAAATTAATTAGACATGTAATGTGTGTATTATCTATATTCACACATATAATGATTTTATGTAATAATTACAAATCATCTTATTTCTCTCCTGCACTTGTCATGTGTTGTGTATCCTCTGTCAGTGTGTTTTTCAGTTTTTTGTTAAATTTAGTTTTAGTAGGAGTAACATGTTCCAACCTTTAAGCAGATATCAGTTTTATCAGTGTACACTTACAACATTTTATTTTTGCAATAAGTTTGTTTAAAGTTTTTATAGAACATAAATGCATAATTATTGAAATTATTAAAGTGCATATTTCCTTTAGTTACTGTGCTTGTGCAGATTGGCCAAATTAAAATAAAATAGATTCTCTTGTTCTTCTTATTTTCTTTTACACAGAAATAAAAAAATCAAAGTGCATGACAAAATAATAAGATTAAAAAAGAAGAGAAAACAAAATAAGCATTTTGTAATAGTCATATTTTACTTCATGCAAAGTATATGCACTGCTTTCAGGAACAACATCATTGAGGAAGAATTTGGAACTGCTAACCAGCTGCCAAGACCCAAGAAAGAAGAATCATTCTAAATGAAAGGATTATTAAGAGTAATTGAATCAAAATAACGAGTATACAATCTAATCTTAATTACCATAATAAAAATGGTTTCAAAATAAAATGGCAGTAGAAGACACTTTTAAATATGTTGCAGGTTCACATTTTTTTTTTCAATTTCTAGCATTATAAACACAAACTTATGATATAAATCACTTTTGGTATAAATCACCTTACTTTCTGATTGTCAGCACTGGAACCCAGTGTGCTCATGGCCAAGCTAATATTTTTCTCTCTGCTCTGGTTTGAGTGGTGATTTGTCACATTTAAGTCTGTATGACAGGGTTATGCTATTTAACGTGAAATAAACCGGATTTAAATTTAGACACAGACATTTCCACTTAAAATGGAATATGTCTCGCTACCAGCCTTCAACCATAAAAATCCTAAAAACATGTAGTTAACAAAAATCATAATTAGATCTGCTACTGACTTTCAATTATGTTTAATGAGAATTTGACAGTGTGTTTTAAACATTGTTTTATTTAAAAAAACATGGATTAACAGACTGAATTTTTCAAAATGATTTCTCTTAACACTACCTAGCTGATATGATCCAAGAGAAAAGCCAACCTAAACGTTAAGATACCATTGGTCTGACTGTGTTTTAAGACATCAGTAATGAGCTCTTTTAGCTAGGCAGATAATTCAGTTATGAACTTACTGATGCTAAGATGCAGTGTGCTAATTCCTAACACTCTTATTCACATATTTGTATATTTGAATTTGTATATTTAAAATAGACTTAGTCTATATTTGAAAACTGCAGAATCAGTTACAATTTCCCAGTAACATTAAATTAGGAAGTGAAGTTTCTATAACTTTTCTAAAAATAAAAATTGTAAATGTAACAATCAGACATTCAGCATCTTATCTATAACCCCCCCCCCACAAATTACTCCCAAGCGTGCTGGTTATAAAGCCTGAGGAGTTAAAATTATACAAACAATTCTACTCAGCACAATTTGGCGTAAAAATAATTATTAAATTCTTTCTTTCCCTTTCAATGTTATCACAATTATTTTATAGGCATCTCATTCAATGTTCTGCAAAATACCTTCTATTACACAAAAACTGATACAAGGAAGCTGCTACGTGCCATTGCATTAAAAAGATCTCCAATGGCTCAGAACTGTTTATAAAGGAGCCCATATCTTTGTTGTATACTGAAGCTTCTGAAGTTAATACACATGCTTTTTGGGATTTGCTGAAGACATTACAATCTGTGGCAAATTCACACGGACACATCTATTAAAAATTGTTGACTAAAAAATTATCTTAATTCTAATTTGAATCCAGATGCAATATTGCTTCTGTGAATCATTAGTACACAGAAATGTATTCAGCCAGCTCTGCTGTTTTCTTTAAATATTTCCTTTTGGGGTACCCTTATCTTTTATTAAAATTTTTCCTGATTAAGTAATATAAAAAGCATGACAGCTGTGTAGAGAACTACACTAGAACAACTCTTGAATACAATTACAATTAATTACCCAAATAAACGTAGATAATGAAATCTTCCTAGCTTTTTTTAATCATTTACAGCAGAAAAAAATAAATGAAGAGCTTGGCTGTATATCAAAAAAATTGAATGCCTTCACAATTCAATTGCTATGACAGAAGTAAAATCATTCTTCACTGTTGTGTTTCACCAATGAAAATTAAATACTTGAGCAGCAATGAATCCTGCATTCTTTAAGGGGAGAAATTGTTGGGAGAAATGCTTAAAATGTTTATCTTAAAAAAGACAAATTGCCACAGAGATATAATCTGTAAGTACAGAAAATCTTTAAGGTAAAAACCTATTATTTTACTATATAATTTGAACAAAAGAAAAAAGTGTGTTTACACTGCTGCAGTACATTTTATCAAAATATTGTAGCGCTCTTGGGTTCATGTGGGTATGCGCCCTCACTGCTGTCGCCTCAGGTCGGCCCCCCACCGCTGGGGACTCGAACCCAGGCATCCGGCATTAATGGTCCCTGCTATTCACAGGGAAGGGCGGTGAAGTCACCACGCTGGTAAGCCGGGTCGCACGCCGTTTGCGTTACAATATATATATACTATATAATAATCAAGATTCGACTATTGTAATTCAATTAAGACTCTAGACCATCCTGTTTGTTTTCTTCAAATAATGCAATAGTGACATAATAGTGACAGCCAGCTGCTTTCCAAATTATTTTGCCATATGCTACAATTATCTTTCCTTTCTTTTGACACTACTAGAGGATATAGAAGAATTCATTTATAAAGTTTACATTACTTCGCTTTAAAAGAAGTTACAAGCAAATGGAATGTTTTACTTCCAAAAAGTTTTTGTGATCTACTGGCAGAACCAGATGCCCAGTGACGCCCCTGGCTTACCGATCTCCCTTTGGTTTTCTTTTCTGTACAGTCTTCCCTTTGGGTCTCCGCTCACTGCCAATGCAGGGAGCACCCCCTGGACCCGTTACCCGTAATGATTCGAAACCTTTGGAAGATTTTTTAAAAGTAAATTCCACTGGTTCTCCTTCTTTAAGGCTTCGGAATCCCTCCATGTAAAGTTTGCTCTGCAACACAGAAATACAATAATTACACTAAGGATAAACACTTAAACTACTTTCAAAGCTTGCTCATTAAAAAAAAAGCATTTTCATGGTCTCAGAGAGAATCAAAACAGTTTAAAAAGATGCCAACAGTATACAGTTGTAAGTAGAATAAAAACAGTAAATGTGAGCATATCTTACTTCCAACCAGCAAAAATTTGAAATATGATATTGCATGCATTCAGTATATAGTTGTTCAAGTATACAAAAGAGTCCTGCCATATGTAACAGACTTTCCCAAACCTAAATAGTCAAGTTTTTAAGCTGCACTCTTCTATTTACATAAACCTTCTGAGTAAGCATCTGCACTCAGGCCTCATTTGATGGCCAAGGCCAAGCTGTTGTGTGTATCTGCTGTTTCGAGGTTGCTGCTGTGTGACATACCAAGAACATAAATTCATGGTAAAGGTTTAAATTGTATATGTAAATAAACACATTTTCTGTGGGTTTGGAAAAATAATATTCACATTTACTCTATAACTTTATTTATATATAAAATAAAAAATGACAGAAAAACACCTGCATTATGAAATTGTGTGTGACAGAATATAGTGTTCATGTCTCTCACATTGTGTTCGTGTGCATGCCAATATACTGTATACATTTTTACATTAAATTCCCCTAAAATTTGCCCAATGAAAATCTTAAACTGAGTTTGCATTTTAAAGTGTGGTGACATTAAATGGACTGATTGTAATGGACTGTTTTTTTTTATTTTATGACTATAAAACATATTACCGGTAGTGGAAGCAATTTATTGCTACTAACAGAACTAACACAGATTTCCTGAAGTACTTTGTGTTATAATACCAGTAATTATAAAAAACATTAAAATGTAATTCAGAGAAAACAAATGCCATCACTTCCACAAAAATAGCATAATAACTAAAGTAGGTATTGAGCTTCTACTAATGGAATAGCTATTTCTTTATACAAAATGAGCAATACTTAAATTGAAAGCACATAGTCATCTAATTTGAAATCATATCTTCCCTTTACAATAGCATAGATTTTGATTTTATGATCAGGGTTACTGTAAAAAATGTGAATAAGTATTGGTCAAGACTATACAGTACATCATGTCTGAAGTCAAAGACATAAAAGCAGGTGAACAAAAATGTACTTACAGGCAAGCTAAAATTCTTAAGTGATGCGACAAATTTCTGGAATAATGCAATTATTTTAAGTTTACTTTTGAACTATTTACTATTAAAGTGCTCATTGTAAGTGCAAAATTTTATGCTTGGTACACCAACCATGTCTTGTTATAACGAATGTCTACAGTGTGTAAGCCTCCAACATTACAATGCTGTCATTCCTAAACCACCTATTCTGGAATGGCTCATTTAGGTTTACAACACAAATGAAGCAGCATTTAAGCAAATGACAATGACATATACATGGAGAATGTAACGCATCTGAGCATGTCTGTTTGGAGAATAACAAAATTAATACAATAACACTTATCCAAAAGTGTTATTAAAGAAAACATTATGTAAATAACTAAAACATTATTTTCTTAAAATCCAAAGAGCTGAGAAAACGTATCTCTTTTGCATTTAGAAGTGAAGAAGAGAATGCCCATTTTTATTTAAAAAAACTGTGGGGATTATGCCAACAATGAAATGCCTTAACTATTAATTACTGGTGGATCTTAAGGAGGTGCTGGAAGAGGCTCAGAAATGGTATGTCCATGGTATTCTTACATGCTGATACACCCAGGTACCTGGTTCCACAAGAGGGGTAAAGAAAGAATGAGTGTGCATAAGAGACATTAGTCAAAAAAGGAAGAAATGAGCAGTCAGAAGGTGAACAGAAGATGTCGAAGAGGAGTATAAGGAGAGACGAAAGAAATGAGGAAATCAGAGATAAGAATATTGCAGTTATTTTTGTAATTTCTTGTAATCTACTTTGTGCCAAAACAAATAATACCTTGTGCTAAAACATACAAGTAAAGTAAGTTGTACCTAGTTTTTTGTTATAGGTCAAATATTTGTGCACTGGACATACCCCAGATGTTTTTTGTAATGCTAAACACAATTGCCACTCACAGGAAAAAGTAGAGATTAATGCTCCTTTGAAAGGAATGGAAGTAGAAGAAATAACTCAATGTGTTTGTGGAGCCTTCTTCACACACCAGAACTCTACTTGTTCCTTTGCTACTGACATAACCATGCAACACCCATTAATGTATTAATAATAAAGTAGGTCTGTTTAACTGAGATGGAATACCAGGCAATACATATACAAAAATCCTCTAAATGGAAATAAGTTGTTAAAGTTGAAAGCTTCAATGCATATTTATACTTGCTTCTGTTACACATGCATTATAAAAATCACCTCCACACTAAGAACTGTGATATATCATACACTTTCTTTTTGCCAAAGGAGAAGATTGGAGTTTAGAGAGCATGGGTTAAAAGGGCAGGGCCAATTGCTTTCTCATCATGATTGAATCAGTACTTAAGATCACATTTGCTTGGCACAAACACATGTTGTTACCCTGCATAAAAGCCATAAGAGAGATCATACAATGGTTGCAAAAATATTACCTTGAAACCTCTTGAATATGAATATTCATATATATAATATAATATAATATAACACATATGAATCTGTGTTAGTAAATTTTGAACACAAACAAAATACTTAAAAATAAAACAGCGCCTCTGATTCAGCTACATTTTTACTACATGAAACTGCCAGGAATAAGGATTTTAAATCAATGTATTTCAAAAATAACAGATGTGACACTGATCATACAAATACTGAAAATGCCATAAAATAAACCAGATCTGTATAATCTGCTTAATTTACACATGTATACATAACCTGTGATTCGCAGAGCTTTAACTAACCTGTGAAAAAGAGTTGTATAAGGGTTGAACATTTTTACCTGTCATTTACTTATGGTTTGATACTGTACTTAGTTAAGAATGCCTAGTACCTTTCCTCATAAACATAGAATGTTCAGGTATATGAGTTGTACTCTGTTCCCTCTTGCCCTCCAATATCGAACGGTCTTCAAAAAACAGTTCTATATCTAGACTTAAAGGATCAGAATTCTTCCCACTGTTTCTCTACCCAGGAGGACAATCACAAACCCCATTGCTGAGGAATGTGACCATTCTCTTCTTGCCAAGCACAGCCCAACACTGGCAAGATGCCAGGTACAGTTCAGAATTTTAGTGAAGCATGCAGACCAGCCTCATTTAAACTCAGGGTTCAGTACACTTTTTTACGATCTTAATACTGATTTCCAGCTTTTTATCATCACCAGTTACAGCTGATGCACACACAGTATGCAAATGTATTCAGACCAATCTGCAGTTGACACATTCTATTGCTTTAAATCTTTAAGTCATGACACTTTAAAGCAGCAATTAATATTTGTTTATACAATATACAATTTACTCCACACATTCAAAGAAAAAAAAATTGAAACAGATTATTAACATGAAATAAAAACAGGAAAGTCATGACTGAGTGTGTATCCATACCCCTTTTTTGTGGCAAACCTACTGTAAATGAATTTTGTTGAACGAAATTACCTTAATGAGCCACATAATTTTGTGGCCTCTGTGTGCAATAATAGTGATTCACATGATTTCACAATAAATGTACCTATCAATGTAAGGTCAGTCAGGTAGTGAATTTCAAGCAAACATTCAACCAGGAAAACCAAGGAGCTTTCAAAATACAAAGGCACAGATCAGGGTTAGGGTATAAATACATAAATACAGGTATAGACCTAATACCTCTATGTGGATTGTGAAGCTGATCATTAAGTGGCATCTGGACGAAGCTTAGATCCTTCCAAAATGAGGAGGAAGGCAAGGAGGAAACTGATTAGGGAGGGATGTCACAGCAAAAGAGTTACAGTGCTCTCATTAGCTGGGATTGGAGAAAAAGTCCATGGGCCAACAACATCCCAGTCACACCACAAAAAGGGGCTTGTAGGGAATTAAAAAAAACATCTCAAATCCCATAAGAGGTATGCAAAAAAAGCAACTAACAGCAAAGGCAAAGGTCAGCAAATATCTGACAAAGGTTTTGTGGTACGGTTTGACAAAAATGATTTTTTAAATCTAAATTAAAAGCATTACATTTACCATATACCCAGCTACTACATCCCTTTGTCATTATTATCCCTACAATCAAGTATGGTGGCAGCAAAATGTTATAGTTCTGCTTCTGCTTGTCAGGTCAAGACTGATGGAAACATAGATGGAAAACAGTCCTAGTAGATCTTAGAGGAAAACCGGCTTTAGACCTAAAACCAGCACAAAGAATTCACCTTTCAGCAGGACAATAGCCCAAGGCTCAAGGCCTTGATTGAGCCTTAAAAAATCTGCCAAGAAGAGTGGGAAAAATTGTACTAAGAGTTATGCAAAACTGGTAGAGACATACCCCGAAAGACTACAACGTATCTTACATTTTAAAGATTTCAGTTAGGCCATTTAGGTTTTGAATAAAAAATTAAGTTTTAAAAAATGCATATGCATTGTTTTTTTTAACTCACAAAGTGTGACATCAAAATAAGGTTCTGAATATTTTTACAAGTCAGTGTATACTGGCAGTCACATTACCTGGGAAGAATCAACATATTTATTATTAACTTTTTTAAAGAAAAAATACATTTTCTGGCACTTCACCACAAGCCTTTTCATCCAAATGTACAACCTTGTAAGCATTAACTAAACATACACTGAATATTCTGTTACAAAATGCAAGCAAGTTCATCACATTGCGATCTAGATTTACCCATTTAACCCAAATCACCTCCCATAACACATTGATAAAGTCTTTACTTTCACTCTTAGATGTAAATCTTTACTAGACAAGTGTCTACTTTGATTAAGGTTTAAAATTCAGGCATATCAATGGTGCCTGAAAAGTCGATTGCTTACAATGGGTATTGTTTGTACTTTGTAAATATTTTGTATATTTCTCACATAATAGTGTGTTTTTGGGCTGGAAATGAAATTCATTTAATGAATATTTGGCAATAATGGACACATCTTCGTCCTATTAGTCTGCTAAACTGAGGGTTTACTGTATGAGGAAAAAGGTGCAAATTAAAATCAGAACTCGAGATACTTAAGCATAGTTTTGTTTGTTGTTACAATGGCTATGAAGTAAAATTACATTATGCATATATATGAATTCTATCAAGTCAATGCCCAGGGGCATTAAACCAAAAGCAGGGGGTGGGCCTGTGAGTATTGACTCAGTGTGTTCCATGAAAGACAGTGTCATTAACGTAATTTGTAACAGTAAATGAAATTTCATGTGCTGGAAAAACAATCAAGGAGATCAACCTGCTATGCAGATTATTTTTCTGACAGTGCCAGTTTTCAAACTTAAATGACAGTCTCCATTTTTCATTTCCTAAATGCATGTAGGAAATTCTGCTGTTAGTCCGAAAGTAAAGAAGAAAACAAGATCCACAATATATAATGAAGGCAATACACATATAATTTAATGAATGCTAAACTTAAATGATTTAACTGTACAAATATAAAAAATGGCTAAAAACGAATATTCTTCATATATAAACTATATACACACTAAAACACACAAATTAAAATACATATTTAAGATAACAAGCAATTAATGAGTTTCATGACTCTAGTTCACGGTATTATTCTCATACTTCCACTCAAGCATTAATCTTTCATACTTATTCTTAAATGTTTGAAATAAAGGGGGGGGAAGGCTTTAAGCAGCTCAAACAATCAATATTAAATTTTCAAGCAAAACAGTTGGACGTTGCCTAGCAAATACATGGATCCATTCAGAATGCTTGATATTATTTCTTTTTTTAGTGGGGATAAGTGTACAACGTTTCAGTCCTTTCAATTAAAAAACATCTACATTATGGCACAAAGACCTCCAACAGAGTCGTGATATTTTCTCTCACACATGTTTTTGCAATCTGTCAGTATGTTGGTGGTTAGTGCTGCTACCTCAGCTTGTGTTCAGCTCTGGCCTGTGGCGTCTTTTGGTTTTCAGGTTACCCCCATGTCCGTGCTGTTCCCATGTTTTCATTGGGTAATATAGTTTCACCACATGTGCTGGCTATATTCAGTGAGGTCTCTAAATTGTCCCTGTGTGTTCTTGTGTAGGTGTGCATCTGCACAAGCCCTACAGTAGACTGTATCGACTTCGAGTTGCTGCAACACTTACCAGGAATAAGCAGCTTCCTGATAATGGATAGATGCTAACTGAAACCTGACTATGGTTTCAAAGCTGAGAGTGGATAAGTGCTCATGCTGACTGTACTTCCTGTCATTACAGACAAAGACTTCTTCTCAGAAGCAGGGCTTGCTAGAATCATTCGTTTCTATGCAGAAACAACAATATTGTCACTTAGTCAGACATGTGATGCAATAAGAAACAAAAAAGGAAAATACCAGAGAGATAATACCAAAGTACTCATTTAAGGATTCCTGAAGATAGATCTAAAAAGCATCACATCCTTTTGCAAATCTTCTAAAGATACTGACAATGCTCAAACTCTAGTCAGTACAATAAAAATGGGTTTTGCAGACACCGACACAAAGGAAAAACCAAAATGGTCACAAACATTAGCTACATTAATGTATACTCTCTGATTGTGTATAGCCACCCCCAGTTTAAATGACTAACGGGCGGCAGGGGGTCACTTGTTGCCATACATTCATTAAATCACATATTATTTTTTCCATCCTGAAACCAAACTATTATATGAGATTTCTGGATATGTAAATACACAACTGAATTGCGTATTTATGTTATTGTACTGTTTATATACATACACTGTATTGTGTTACAGTACAGTATTCGCTAGCTTTACTGGACTAATAGAGGAACAGGGTATGGCCACCTTTCCTTGAAATTAACAATTATACAGTATATGAGGAAAAAAATGATGTCAGAAGTAAACCAAGCCCTTATGGAATGGTAATACACTCCTGGAAGCTCATTCATTATATCGCTGTGGACCCTCGGTCTCTGTAATTTGTAGACAACTATGATTCAAATTGAGTCAACCATCAGCATTTGTACACTGTAATGCAAGGATCCTTTCCTTGCTGATCTTACGTCCTGGTGTAGACATCTTATACATCTTTTTGTAAGTATTTGTAATACTTGTAAGTATTTTCTGGGAGCAAACACCAGACGAAACCAGTGTTGATGACACTGTACAGTTGAGATAATATGATGCCTTCATCTTGGATTAATTTTCAATTTCTGTCAGAATGGTTCTATTAGCAGCAGATTCCAATTCAACACCATGGACATCATTTTTCAGCCAAAACATTCCCAGAGTGTGTCCATTGAATCCAAAGCCAATTAAAGCAAGGGTTTACTATACTGTATGTGCCTGCGTTAAAGCTAAAACATGAGGTTTTGTGTAATACTGTTCCTCAAAAGTTGGAAAAATTAAAGTAGAAACATATTTAACTGGAGTCAGTCAACAAAAATGAAATGTAATATTTCCCTAGCTATTAATCTAGCTCTTATGTAACACTAAGCTGCACGGGAAAGGTGTATAAAAAGGGAAAAAGGATAACAACTCTCTGAATCAGTGATAATATTCCCTTTAGAAAAAGATCTGTATGCTTAAAAATGCTTTAAATTGTCATGAGAAGCCATTTGTTTCTTTGTAATCTTTACATTAAAGAAAATGCTAGCAGACTTTATTCTTAACCACATATATCTACTGGAGATATCCAGCTGCATGTCTCTATGGCAACTGCCATCAACGGGAAGTCTCATATTTACTGTAATATTTCTGGCAGTAACAATGACAGTGATTCTGGACATTCTGCAATGGCCAATGCACTGCAAACATTCAACTGTCTGTTTTTTTAACTATAACATTCTAAAGCATTGTGGTAATCATGTCAGATATTAAAAAATATATATTTTGCTGTTTTGTTTAATATTTGTATTTTGTAATAGCACTTATAAACATCTAAAAACTCATGCGACCATTTACCCCTACTGAACACGTGTACATACCCTCTGTACACCACCAACAAAAATACAGGACAAAAGGGAGTATCAAGTTAGATTGGTAGCATAACTGCCATCATCATAAATTATGACTTTCATTCAAGCTGCCATGTTACAGAGATATTAGACTGAGAATCATTAGTTGAGTACATTGTGTTCGATATGAAGTACATCTAAAATCTGTGTGCTCTTTATAATTGGTTAGTACAGGCGCTATCATCATTTTGTGCTAGTTGGGGATAAAAACATTCTGATGGGGTGCAGCACAAGTCATAACACTGAAACATGCTTGATAATGTGGACATTTGTAAGATTAAGCAGTGGTAAGGGTAGGCACGTAGGTAAATTGTTGTTTGAATACTACTACTCCTCAGAATAGCAGTATATGAGTAACAGTACTCTATAGCTGTGCATTGATGCTTTTCCCTTACATGGTTCATTATACTGAAGTTGTATAGACTGCACCTCATTAATTCATGGCTGGTTGAGCCATATGAAGCATTGCGATTTCATCATGATACAGAGCTATCTAGTAATCTGCAAATTTACAGATGTGTTTGTTGTTCTTCAATCCCTTTTCCCCAACACAGTTTTTTACTATAACTATAGTGCTGATAAAAATAATAAATATACAGCTAATTTACAACAGTATAATGTGTTATATGCAGGAAGAAGAGACAAACTACAGATATAAAATGGGATACTGTGAGTTTCATGAAACTTGTGAAAAACATATTATGTTTTGTTTATGTTGGAACATCATTTTCATCCTCTGGACAAGGTGGAGGCACAAACATTATTAGGAATAAGTCACCATGTTACAAAAAAATGGATGTTATGAAAAAAGATACTGCTTTTCTTGTATCAGCACAAGGAAGAGTTAACTCATTCACTCCTGGGTTT
Source organism: Lepisosteus platostomus (assembly GCF_059453375.1). Lineage (NCBI taxonomy): Eukaryota > Metazoa > Chordata > Actinopteri > Semionotiformes > Lepisosteidae > Lepisosteus > Lepisosteus platostomus. The sequence goes on from NC_142613.1 coordinate 44,137,214, forward strand.
GAACAAATTTTAGTTATGGACATATAAGAATAAAATTTGAAACTGAGCACAGGGGGTGCTTATTTATACCAAGGGGTGGGGGAATCTGGAGCATGCTACACCAGTGTTGTTGAGGTTGATATCCTAGCTTCTTTCAAGAAACAGCTAGATAAGATCTTGATATCAACTAGCTACTAGCAAAAAAACAGGTTAGGAGGACTAAATGATCCACCCTTGTTTGTAACATGTATTATGTTCTTATTTACACTTCACTTACCAATAGATGGGTTTGCTGGTGTAGACAAAACACCAACTACTGGACCACTATGGATAAGGGAGTTTCTTTACAGTATGGACCTAAATGAAGAGCGAACCCACACCTTGAAATAACATAGAATGTTGTCTATATTTGAAATACATATATATTCTGATGTAAAAAATGAAGTTTATACTGTATATCTCCCTGAATAGATCATCTTGTGCAAATTCCTATTTAAAGAAACCTCTTAGAAAATGTCTTCCTACCAACAACAACAATAGTTAGATTGGGTTTATTTGCTGCCTTCAGATCTCAAAGAATGATCTCACTTCTGATTTTGAATTCTTAGCTTTTATGACTGCAGTTTTCCTTTACAAACCACACTAAAACGATGGCTCATTCACGGTTTTGATATTTTTTAAATAAGGGCTTGTGGTTCACGTACACTTACATGGTAAGCTTGGCCATCACCCTGAATGCAACATGACGTTGGCCTCACTAGCCAAAGATACCCATGCTACTATCAAGGCTGTTTCATTGTTTTTTTAGAAATCCATCTGGAAAACGTCATAACAATAGCTCTCCCTTAGCAGGAAAGATCTCAGCAGGTTACCATGGTTTTATATTGAGTGAAATCTAGTCAGTGATCAGAAATGCAGCCACAACAGGCACTGATTTTAAGTACTTTGTCAGCCTCTGTGTGCCTTCCGTTGCTGGAGAGAATCTTTTGTTCATATTTCAGATGAGGTGCCTACATTTTTAACACAACGAAAGGAAGCTATAGTGATGTCTATGTTCCACAAAGAAAACGAGGATTTTGAAAAAAATATATTTGTTTGTTTTCCAAAAGTAGTTCAAAAGAATACATAAACTTATAAGGTAACTAAAATGTGTTAAGACAGGAAAATGATTGATTCTACTATTACTTCTTAGAAGTACAGTTTGAGTTAGCAGAATATGCTATTATTTTAAACAATTCTCTTATAATGTTTATCTAAAATGGTAAAATTATATTTTTCTCCTTAAATATTTGTAGCAGTATACGACTCCATAATTATAAAACATTTAAAAACTACCATAAGCGGGCAGCTTCCATTTATGTTGCACCATACATACAACACAAGTTAAAGGTATGACGCATAGTCTAGAGATATCCAAATAAAACAAATAACATTTTGAAGATTATCCTGTTTACAAGACATAGTCAGATTGATTAGATGGCTTACATTTACCATATTTTTAAAACAAAATAATATTTTCCATTTTAAGTATATTGAAGAAAAACAGAAGAAACCTGTAAGTTTAAGTAGCAAAAACCATATTTCACCCTCTGTCATAATTAATCATATGATAGAAATGTTTAGAATGTTGCTTTTTTAATTAAGTCATTTTGTCACTATATTTCTGTTACAACTTCAGATTCAAAACTGCACTACAAACTATGCTTACTTCTTTCCCCCATCTTTAGATACATATACATTTTACTTCCATCTCCAGAGGTTGTTTTACAACACAACTCTTTTCAAAGCAAAACACTTGGGGTTTTAACAGATATTGAAACTCATACCCTAGAATTCTTTTGGAATGAGTGGCAGGATGAAGTCCTCAGATCACAGAGGTTCTAGCTACCAAAATAAGCTTGATGGGCTGAATGGAGGAGACCATTTCAGCCAGGATTCACTGCAGTTGTAGACTCATACAGTATTTCTAACCATTAAGTATGCATTATTATGTTTTAGTAATTTAAAAATGAAATTTACTTCAGGTGTTAGATTTGACAATAAAAAATTTAAAAATTCGACGTAATTCATTAACTTGTTTATTGAACTTGTAGAATTAAAAAATGTTTACAAATTGTGACAATTCTAATAAACAGGAAAAAACAGCATATAAATCCTTTTAACTATTATTCATCGATAGAAAGGCTACACATCCTTTCCAAAGTGAAACATGGATATGTGTACACACCCATTAGTAAAAGCAATTGTAAATTAGCTCTGGTGTTATCAGTTGCCTTCTAAATGACATGACAAGCTAATCAGCCTCCACCTGTCTTCAACTGTTGTGATTTTGTTGATTTCAGGATAAAATCAGCTGTTCCTGTAGGCCTACTCTACCTGGTAATGCATCTTAAAGTAAAGAGTGAACTATAAGAAATGAGGAGCTATCAAAAGAGACTGATCATAGAGACCACCAAGAATCTAAGGCAACTTTGAAGGACTTGCAGGCCTTTTGGTCAAAGACTGGTCACAATAATACCACAAGCTCTCCTCAAGTCTGGGCTGTATGGGAGGTTTGCAAGAAGAAAGCCACTACTCTAAAAGGTATGCCAAACAAAACTGTGGAGATTCTGAAGGCACATGGAAAACTGGTTTTGTGGTCTGATTAATCTAGTATAGACCATTTGGGGCTAAATGCAAAACATTACATTTGGTGAAAACCCAATACAGCACATCACCCACAGAACAACATCCCTACTTTAAAGAATGCAGAAGGAAGCAGCATTCTGTTATGGGGGTGTTTCTCTTTAGCAGGGACTGGGGCACTGGTCAGAATTTGAAGGGAAACTGGATGAAGCAAAATATGAATGTATTTTCTGAGAAAACCTACTGCCCTCTGCGATGAAGCTAAAATTGAAAGGACGTTTATCTTTCAACATGACAACTACCCTAAGCACACAGCCAAAGCACAGTGGAGTTGCTGAAGAACAAAAAGCTTAATATCCTCAACTGGTCCAGTCAGTGTCCTGACCTCAATCCACCTGAAAATGTATGGAAGGATTTGAAGGTCAAAGTCCACTTGCAATTTGACTGAACTTGAGCAGTTCTTTAAGAATAAGAAAGTGTGGCCAAGCATTGCCAAATCTAGGTGTGCTATGTTGGTAGACCTATCCAAACAGAATTATGGGTGCAATTCAAGCAACGGGTGCTTGTACCAAGAATGGAACTCAGCAATGTGTTTCACTTATCTAACCCATTTTTCTAGATTTTCATTTGTTATTACTTTTCGGAATAGTTAAGCATTTGTTTTTCACTTGGAGGTTGTGTAAATTGAGGTAAATTAAATTTTGGTTTAATGTGACTTAATTTCAGGTTGCTGGGCCAGATAATGTGTTAGTTTTGAAAAGGTGTTCTTTCTATAAGCATCTATAAGTATAATTTCTATAAGATTTTCTATAAACACTAAAAACAATCAGATGCAAGCAGTCACTTAGTTATTGCACCTTCAGGTTAGTTTTTAAGTAGCGCTGTTAATCACATTCAACCTAATTTAGGATACAGAATGAAACCAATTACTATAGATGTATATAATATAAATTAACCCCACCCTTCACCCAAACACCTTGATAATTAAATATACCCAATTAATGAAAACATACAGTGAAGTCAGTCTAAAACAATTACAAAAAAAGGACCAAAACTAAAAGTTGTTGTATGTAATTTTGAGTTTAAAAAATGTTTTATTTATGTTTGTATTATTCCTTGATAAACAAAACAATTACAATAATTCCTGATTCTATTAGAATCAGCATTATTATTTAAGCCTTGATAATCAAATCAGTATGCATCATTTTGTTTTTTAAAATGGCCTTCATGGGAATCTAATTAAATGACAGTGACAGTAATGTATTTTTCCCCAAAGTCATGATAATCTATGAAATGTTATAGTTTTAACAAGTTTTATTGCCATTAAATTGGTTAACTGCTGTCCGAATTGAAAAGAAAATCAGTTCTAATCATCACCTTTAATTAAAAATTAAAAGATTTTAATTAAAACAATATTTAAGATGTATTACACACACAAAAAAACATGATATCCATAATGATACCTTGGTTGTAAAACACAAATTAATTTGCATTGCAAAATTGTATCTAAATCACACCCTTTTCATTTTTGCTCAAAATCCCTGGTCTAGAAAAATGTCTACCATGGTAGAGCACTGTGTTAGCAATACAAAGGTAAGGTAAGTAGTCTGGTCCCAGCTGCCCTAACTCACCAACCTACTTGGCCAGCTTGGTTTCCTGTGGGAGGACTGAATGCAGGGAGCAGAACTGCATTGAAATGTATTTGCAAAACTGTTTATATACAGTAGTTTTAACTGTATGATGTATTTATACCCAGTCATTAAGGTAAGACCTCCAAATCGCACTGCAACCCAGAAAATTGATCATGATCTTCTTAACTTTAAATGGCTCACCTTCAAAGATAAGAACATCATGAACAAGTGATTCTGACCGCATTGAAATAATGACAACTGGACATCATATAGTTGTGAAGTTCTTAAGTTTGATAAACAAGGACAAGCAAATCTTAAAACTGTATGAACAATGTTTGGAAACATATTTGAACCTCTAATTAAGGAGATATTATGTAAACATAGAAACACTAGACACACAGTATCAAACATTTTATGTTGTCATGTTTGTTTAAAGCTAATAACCTGATTAGGTCAGCTGGATGAATTTGGAAAGTTAGTTTTTAGAGTTGTGAGTCCAAACACTGCAGCAAACAAATGTTTATTTAATAAAAGAAAAAGATTTTGAAATCAAAGTAATCATTGTTAATCACATTGTACTTCACTTTAACATCAAAGCTGTTTCTAAATTGTGCTGAAAAAGAGACATACTTTTCCAAATAGCTTGCACTTTATTTTCACTTATAAAAAGTGAGTTTATGTATTATGGTTAACTATAATTCATATAAAACCATATAGACAGTGAAATGGAAAATTTACATAAAAAACATACCAACTCTGTTGAGCTACATCTCCACCTTTTCTCTCAACCCTTTGGTTCCTGTTGTATGTTGTGAGAACTGTACCCATCCATTAAGGTGGTTCCACACAACATACAACTTTATTTTTTCTCCTTTTACTTCACCGCCCTGAGTTAGTGTCCAAACAGGAGGTGGTGACCATGACATGCAACAATCAACTATTTTCATAGGCAGATTTGTTCAACCTTGACTCAATTTCAAGGTATTGCTAGATTGACTTTATTACAAATTCTGATTGTAAATCAAGTGCCATTAAAGCTGCTAGCAGTTCCTTTCTCTCCCTCTCTTCCCTTTATATTTCTAACCTCCTGACAAATTACATCCCGAGCTGCACTCTCTGGTCCTCTGATGATGGTCTCTTCTTTTGTCCTCCCAGCAAGATTATGAACCATGGGTGATGGGGTCTTCTGCAGTGTACAGAAGCTGTCAAAAACTCTTCTCCATCAGATCAGGAATTATACGTCTCTGTCTATTCTCAGATGTCGCCTTGTAACCTACTTTTTTTACCCGATATGCTGTAGTTTTTATTATGCACATTGTCTATCATGTTTTGATGTATTTTGTTAGATTCTTTTATTTAGATTTTTGCTTTTTTATGAGAGATGATTTATACAATAGTTTTATTATTATTAAATCCCCAGCTCCTATTTCACGTGAGATGGTCGCTAAAAATGTAACTTGATACAAACATATATCTCCAAACATAATGGGATGTCTTCTCCTGAGAGATGTTATTGGAATGCCTTTGATAAGCACCACACTCTATGGAGATTATTATATTTCAATTACATTTTTAACATGCAACAGAATTTATAAACTGCCACATACAGACAATTGTATACATACACATATATAAGCCTAAACATCACAGATTTAAATTACTTTGGACATCATTAACTCTTTTCATTACTCATAACACCTTTCCCATTCAGAACGGCAAATAATGTTGTTTGTGCTGCTGGGATTATTTTGAATTATTAGGGAACAGTATTTTACATATGAACTGTACCTCCACACACACACATACACAAGTGCATTTTATTTAGCAATAGGACTACTTTTCTGAAACCACTGCTTTTTCAAATGAATACATTGCATTGCCAGGATACACTAACAACAAACTGAAATATGTAATTTAATTTATGTTAATGCATTTTACCAATAAAAAATCTGATGCTCTTTGTGGATCAAAATGTGTGAACTCTTGTATTCCACCCTTGCACATAAATAATCAGTTATCTCTGTTAAACTGTGGCCTTAAACCATTATGTAATACCAATGATTATCACTTAATGCTTCAAAATGTATAGAATCATTTAAATCTAGCAGTAGTGTTGCAGTTTATCACCTTTTCCAAACTTTGAGGAAATAAGACTATCTAAACATGTCCCTGGGTTACATGTCCCCCCAGACATTAAAGTGCAACAGAATAAATGGTCTTCTTAAATGAATGTATGTTTATCCCACTCCTTTTGATTTATCACATCACAGTGAAATCAATATTAAGATTTTTCCTCCTTTGAATGCTGTTTATTGATTTCCGACTACTTGATCAGCCCAAGGTGAAAGGCAATGAGAAGTGGAATCATTTTAAGAATTTAGAGATTAAACACACACCCACACACACTATACCAAACAGAGAAGCACCTAAAGACTTAACAACAACAAAACTCCCATTTATAGAAATGTGAAACACATCATCTTAAAGTGGTTTTGTGGTCTGTGCAAATTGAGCAAACATCAAAATGAATACTACATTCTTTAAAACACGTCACTGCAAAAGCTCCAATTTTACCATGATAATCTAGTTCCATCACAATCTTACACAATCTCCCTCACTCACAATGTTTTTTTTACGGACATGGCAGTAAAAATACTGTCTCATAATCCCAAAACGGATACAATTTTGATTAGAATGACCACCAAAACAAATCTGTTATAAAATAACACTGTTGTTTAAGTCATTGTTGCACATTTAGTTTACCTTTCACATGTTAAATTGGTCACTTAATTACAAGATTTAAAGTTAAGTGGATATCCAAATTCAAGTGTCATTTTACCTAAATCAGTTTCAAATGGAAATACAACAAACAAAATATGACATAAACAGTGTAATCCATGATTTCATTAGACCATGTTCATCTTCAAAATAAAGTCCCCTGAACTTTACAGATGTGCATTTTCTGGGCTTACAGTTTCAACAATGTACTGCCACATGTTTGTGCCCATTACATCCTAATTATTTTTTCATAGATAATTTTATACCAGTTGCACTTACCTTTATAATCATCTACTCAAGATCACCCCATAACATTTCAGTTTAAGGGAAGTGGCAAGACTAGCTAACTGATTTCAAAACCTCCAGTCATTTCCTACGAATAAAGTACAACACTGAACAACAGAAATTTAGTTTAAAATTAAGTGTTTTTATTCTGATGATTTTTCTTTTTCTTTTTATTCTTATGACATATCTTCTAGGAGTGAAGAAGTTCAAACCTTTTTGTCTATCCGATAACTTCATAATTCCCATTTTGACCAATCGCTATACAATGCACTTCTAGGTGTTTTCTACATTCAAGTGAACCATACAAAGGTTTCAAATTTTATCATCATTCAAAACTCCAATTTATATTCTCTTTGACATGTCAAAGATCTGTAATTGAAATCAGCAGAAAGATAAAGCAACTAAGACTAAAAATAACCTTACACTTTCAGTTTATCATCTCTTTGTTTTTTTGTTCCTTCTTCAGCTACTTTTGTTGCATAATTTCCATTTGTTCTGTACTTTCAAGATGTATGCAAATCACTTCACTATCCATCCTATTAAACACATATTAAAACAGCATACTTACTATAATAAAAAAGCAAAAGCAGGTATTGAGAATCCTCAATGAAACAAAGTTCCCGTTTCAACTTAATTAATTCCCCCGCATTTTTCCTGCCACTTGCTAGAAATAAAATACTTAATAATTGACAGAAAATATAGTTTAAGAAACACGTTTATTTTTTCCGTAACTGGAAATTCTGTTAAAACCTGAATTACAAATTAAATATACAGAAATGTAATATTTAGATAAAAAAGGCTTAAATGTTCAAATGTACCATTGCAGCGAAGTTTGAGTATTAACAGAACCCAGAGATCACTTCATAGAAAAACACATTTCGGAAAGATCTTACATTTTTCTGATTGCTATAGTTTAAAATTCCAAAATATTACTGTAAAAACATTGGCATTTATTTATGATCACTGTATTCACTATTATAATTATTATAACTATAATGATTTCATTATTAGCTCATTATTTCACTTGTGAATAAATCATTTTAAATATTCAGGATTGTATTTTTAATACTCATTTACATTACCTGCAGAAGGTCTTAAACTTCTAAAACTTAGCTTTTAAGTACTCCTCATATTTCTGGTAGTTCTAAATGTTTCAGATATGAAATCGATTACCAAGGCATTCTGACTATAGGCTTTACAAAAGACCCTAAGAACAGTTCAGGTTTTTCTAGTTATAGCAAACTTGCTAATTTCTAGGACACTCTTAAGAATATGCAACCAGGAATTTATATCTACTCTGCAAGCAGAGCTAAACAGGTAATTTTACAGCAATACTTTAATTTCAGTTTATCATTTTTTCAAGGATGCTTTTCAGTTAACAAACACAAATAATTTCTGTTAAAACTACCACATCAATCTTATTTGAAGTCTCAGCAAACATATATTTCTCTTTACACATGGAATCTTTCACACCAATGTTTTTGTGGTCATTCAACAAGTACAAGTATCCCTTAAAAAACTGAACTAACTACTGCCTGCAGAAGAAAGCCATTTTGGATATTTTGGGGTTGGGGGTAGAGTGGGGAGAGACAGGCCTACTTGGGAAAGGAAAAGATTAAGGATTAAGGATTAGGGAGAATACAGATTCCTCCTGTCCATTAAATTAATTTGGCGGTAAGAGCTGCTGAGACAAGAGAATGAGTTGAAACACAGTTTAGAAACCAGTCAATTAAATTACAATTATTTAGAATCAAAGATTAAAAATAAAACTTTGAAACTGTAAAACAAATGTTCAGAATGGAGTTAAAAACAGTGCACAGGATGCATGTGAAAATCCAGTTTAGATGTGGTACAATTTAGTAACTTAGTACAATTAAAATTATTCAGCATAATTAAAATAAGCAAAATTTTCATTCTTTGAAAAAAAAGTACTAGGATTTTATTTTAAGAACTAATACAGAATTTGTGATAATTCTTTAGTTCAGTGTAAAATTAAATAGCACAGAAATTGTTTTGCATCTTAAATAAATTAAATGAAAATATGATTGGCTGATATTGCCTGCTTTTTAAGTGATTAGGAATATTAGATTTTTATGTCACTATAATACCATTAAAATATTTTGAATGTCTTACTACTTAGATATCATTAATGTTCACAGAATACAAAACCTAATAAACTTTTTACTCTTTTCAGGATGTTACAAACAAGCAGTCTATGATAAGCTATGTAAAAATGTAATAAAAAATATGTATTAAATATTTAGAATAATCTGGAAGAAAAAAACATTCCAAATATATATATATATTCTGGCACTTATCAAACAACATGATAGAACCATTTTAGATGGTAATTTTTACTTATTAACTTTACACATAAATATACCCCAAGGTGAATGAAATTCATATTCCTAGTAATAAGTTTAGTTCTGAAATGGAACTTCAGGTAATGTGACATTATTTTAAATACATAGATTAAAAGTAAAAAAGGTCTTCACTTTTTATTGTATTTTTTTTCTTTACCTTCTTTATCACTATGTAAAGAGTTCTTGAGTTTGGAAAAGGTGCTTTATAAATATGTTATTGTTATTAATTTGTTATTAAATATAAAGTGCTTTAAATCACATTTATCCAATCAAAGTTAAACCAAGAGGTCTCACCTCTCCTGTTTAAAATATTTAGTAAGAAGTTCCTAACACTGCATGTTGACCATTTCCCATTTCCCCTGAGCTCTGATTTCAGAGGTCAAAGTTCATACAGTCAGAGGAACCCTCTGGACCAAAGCTTAACATTGTATTTAAAATTAATGAATAAATCAATTTCTTTATTTCAGGTGATATTTAAGTACTCAAAACACTATTAAGATGATTTTTTCATCGCAATTGCAATTTAACCAATTTTCTTGTCCAATAATTAAGTTTCTTTTGCCAAATAAACAGAAATGCAGTTTACACAAACCAGTCAAAACCATTTAAACATTATAATATAATCCACATCATACAAATTAAACGTTTAATCCACTAGTCAATTTGTAAAACAAAACATACTGGTACGGCTATAGGAGAGAAAATAGTTATTTGAAATAGCTGATATTTATATTTGAAACTGTATGTAATACACTTTACCAGTTTTAACCTTTGAAAATACTACAGTGTATGGCCCTTTAGAGACATAAAATCTTTTTGCCTTACATTGAAAAAAGAGAAGAGAAACCAAAAGACTTAAATATATTTGGCCTTCTTATTCAAACAGTATAGCAGGTGTCTACAAACATTCCTTTTATGTTTAGCAAATGCTTGATATAGGTAGATCAAACTAAATAATTCAAATGTATGTGCGTGCTTTCTTGAGCATATTCATATTACTTTTGATTTTTTTTCCACTCCCATGTAGACTTTTGCCCTAAAATTTTAATCTGAAACCAGTCTCCTCTGACCTCACCAATGTCCTGCATAGTTTAGGTTTACACAGTGGGGTCAAGAGAGGGCAAGACCAGAAGACTTGTGAAAAAGAAAACAAAATGGAGGAGGGGCAAGAAGGAGGGGGCACCCTGAGAAGATGAAGGGAAGCCAGCAGAAATGCCTACAGCATATTTTGTTCAGCTCCAGTGAAGTAGCATTTCCTTATCACTACTAAAGAACAAAAAAGGATTTCATGAGAAGCCTTTGCAGGTCATACAAAAAATGTTTAAGGGTCAATGGTAAAAAGGTTGCCTATCTATAAATTACATTCTATATATAAATATACTGGCGTTTGCACTTAAAAACATATGTGGCACTTAAGCACAGATTCTTGACTTGAAAGAAGCAATTCTCACAAAAGACTAAGCAATGCAATATAAAATAAATTCACAAAACAAAAAATATACTTCACAAATCTGTTTAAAAGTCCGAGGACTTTTTAAAAATGCTAAAATGCATGACAAGCAAAAAACACAAATTATAGTTAAGAAAGTACTCCAATATTTGCTTTGCTTTCAATTTTTTTTTCTGTAAGCTTCCAGTATGACATACTAAGACTTAAAAGATAGGGTACATTAAAGATTCTATAAGAGGTATTTTCTCACTGTAGGGAAATTGATTGTGGTTTATGGGTTTATGGGAACACTTACCAGTGATGCATTATGGTGCCAAACAGGCTTTTGATGTTTTTGAACAAAGATTAGTCAAGAAGGTATGGAAATAGGTAAAACTGTGACAGTGGGTCTTCTGGTCAGACCATGTGGTGTGTCATAAAAAGGTTTAAAGGCAGGAAATACTAAATGGTCAAAGCTGGCCTAGTTTCCAGATGGATACAGCCCAACAGGATGTATTTAAACCAAAAAGGAGTGAACCACCAACAAAGCCAGTGTCTCCCCAGTTCGCCAAGGCCTTTGACATGCCATTTAAATGCTTTTGATATTACAAATCTCGAATTGAAAGAAAGGACTGCTTAATGTTGTTAATTAGAATGTGTCGCGCAGCTTTCTGTAGCCAAAGCAAGCCAAAAACAAATAAAATATTTTATTTGTTCTTCTCAAGAATTTATCATTTACACATCCTTAAAAAAACAGATAATTAGTAAATGGAAATCAAGATCCTTGAATGCAGTCCAAGTTTTTATTTATGGAACACTAGAATATGCATGAAATGGAACAGGTAAAATGCCTAACCTTTTTACTTGAGGGAGAAACAAAACGTATGCTGCATTTTCTACATTATTTTCTATGTTCTGTTAAAAAAGGTACAGACATGGATACTTATTTTCCAAAAAGTGTTGTCCTATGTGTGTATGAATTTAGCCAGGACTATGTCTTCTACGAACAGCCTTTAAGTAGCAAAATATATCTTGCCATTATTTACTGCCTAGTCACATTTGAAGCATACTTCATGCCTCAAAATGCATTACTGTTTTTTTCCAGGTTATAAAAATCCATCACTTACACTGTCTGTTTACTATTCATTCATTTTAATTGAAAGCTCATCCACCACTTTGCCTGTCAGGCTACACTTTAAACTCTTGTTTTTCAAATAGTTTTGTTTTCTTTGTTGGTAATGTATTTATATTATATAAAGAAAGGTTATGTTCCATTTCAGATGTAACACTGAATGTTGTACACTATTAAAAACATGATTGTTGCTAATATATTTCACTACTCAGTCTTCCCTTCAAAATAATACTTTCCAGTGAGTGATGACACCAGGTATATAGGGTGATATACACTCCTCTACACATGATAATGTGTAGATTTACTTTATTTAGTTATAATGCAGAAATGTCATCTTTGTTTGATCAAACATCACTTTCCTCATTTCAAGTACACTCATGGCTGATCTATATACAGTATGATTCATTTTCAGCCTACATAAATATGACTCACTAAAGGGAAGTCACATGACCAGAAGAAGGAGGCTGGTTTTCTTTTCTTTTCTTAAGGAAAAGAAAAAAAAAAGAATCTTTCTACAGGAGAAACAAAAGCCTGGTATTAGCTGTCCAGAGCCATTCAAGGGTGGGGCCTGCATGCCAAAAAAGCTGAAATGGCATGAGGTTAATCTTAATAGGGGCCCACTTTAACCTGCTCAATGCATTGAAAATGCAGACTTCATCCACCTCCGAGGTCTAGAGCAGCTGTACCTACGTGCAATAATTCAGGTATCCTAATTTATGTTAAGGACCCAAATAATGTGTTTATGCAATCATGTGCATTACTACCAATTTACACCAGCTTACTGGCAATGCAGGAACCCCTTTGTCTTTATCAGAATCACCTCTGTAAACTACAGTCTATGCATAAAGAAAGCCCCCATCCCCCACACAGCACTAGATGCACTAAGAAGCTTCTTGAATAAATGAGTATCCAATGACAGGGGTGATGGGTGGTCTTAAGGTACTGAGCCAAGGCTGCAATTTATTTGGACCATAGAACTTAAACCTTTGTATGGGTTTCCATTGATCTAAAACATAGACAACAAATGATCAAAATCCAGTAATGTTGTATTTAAAGATTTCTGTGATTAAACAACTTCACCTTCCTTAAAAACAAAGTGTACACAAAAATGATGTGTGACCTAACACAAACCTTAACGTAACCACAATTTCAAAGAAATCATTGGGATTTTCCTGCATGTCTATCATAAATACACACACATGCAAGGGGTGTAAAAGTAATTAGAATGTCACACCTAATCAAATAGCTTGACTAACCACATGGAAACAGCATGAAAATATTAATATTTTCTGCATTTAAAAAAGTCTATCTGCTTTAATCCCAGAACATATATATTAAACGCCATGCAGAGATTCTGACTTAAAAAATTCATTGAATCTTTTGCGTGAAACATTTTTGTCATTAACACATGGATCATTAATGGTCCAAGGAAGTGATAGGCAATGAATTGCCCTGACCCTTGGTTCCCTGGTTTGATCAAGAAGGCTTGCAACCTGAGCCAGAGGGTGCAAATTCCAACTCCATTCAGAATTCTTCAATGGAGTGGGGGAGGAGACTGTTAAAGAGGCAAGCATGCAATTTTAATAGCTCATACGCGAATGGTCAAAATACATGAAAAATGTTTTGTTAATGTAGCCCATATATAGCACTTTACACAAATACGGTGACATTCTGCACATTCATTGCAGAAGCATATCAATTATATTCTCACAGACTGTTACACAAGTAAATACAAATGTTACATCATTTATTGATTCGTGTAGTTTTTTATTTAAAAGTTCCTCAGTCAAGCATCACTTCATTATATGAAAGAGTGAATATTTAGAAAGCAAGAATGTGCATTTTAAAATGCAAAATCAAATTAAAATAAATAGTAATTAAATTTACCAAATGTGACTGAAAATGTATATCAACTAAGTTTCCTTAAAAATAAATACCCATTAAACACACATTCATGATATTGCTTATTTTTTAAATGTAGCCTCATTTCATTTTCAAATCAAAGTGATGTTGAAAATGGAAGTAACTAAGTAGTAAACCTGTTGACTGGTCTAAGGGGTATTTAAAAGGGTATGGAATGCATTAGTCATTATGGCTGGGAAGCAATATCAAGAAAAAAATTAATTCATATAGAATTGCTTTTATTTTACATTCAAAATATAAAATCTCACAATTTCTGTTCCAAAGACCATATATAATTACAAACTAGAAGCTAAGACCTTTGCAAATCATTCATTTTTACTAGTTTTTTTATTGAATTAAAGTGGTTATCTCTTGTACACTGAAGTAGAAGGAGTATTTGTACATTCACAAAGATTATTACCTCAAGCACTGAAAGGCTTATACTGTTATATGAAGCACCAGGAATTGCCTGGCAATTAAATTTTGGATTAATGCATTAGACAAAGAATGAGCTGCGTGTTAAAAGAGATATATGAAACAAAATCATTTTCAAATAATAATAAATATATATAAAAAATAAAGATTAAATACCGAATATTACGCTTATGAAATTCCAAGAAAAATTAATGTGTCTACCAAAACTGTGAAAACAATGTTAAAACAATTAAACATTTCAGCTCTGAAGTGTACATGTCATATGGGAGTTGAATCCCTGGCATTCAAAGCTTACCTTCCTTTTTGGTTCAGAAATGCAGGATTCAAGGATTCAGCCTTTATTTGAGTAATTCATTCCCAGTACAGAATCATTATTTTATAAGAAAATCAGCTTATGGCCATTGAACAAGATTAAAAGCATATCCTTTTCTTTAGGGGCTATACCTTGTAGTGCCCATTACAGCCCAAACTCATCCCATCCATTCAAGCTGACAAGAATTTTCAGACATACTGTAATTCACATCTTTGCTTATAACCTATGTAATAGCATTAGTTACCATATCAAAACTTTTGTCACCAATATAAAGAATGGTGTTATCATCTGCACTTTACTCATCTGCACTTGTTCATCTGATAACGTTGGAATTTCTGTCTCTTTATGTAAACATATCTTAAATTAATCTTTTTCTTCACACTTTTTATATTTATCTTAAACTATAAACAAAAATCACAGTAAGATTTCATTGATCTTAACACAGAGTCATTTAAAATGCTGGACAGAAACATTGCACTTTATGACCATCATTTGAAACTTATCACCTTCTGCATGTTCTACAGTCTAAGAGTTTGGTTTTGTAAACATCATTTTATCTTAGAGCTTGTAAAATGGCTCATGAATTAATACTGTTACTTAATTAAAAATAAACCTTTGTAAAGGCCATCACTTTATGACAAATATAAACTGATTACAAAATACAATTCTATTTGAAAAAATCAAGAGTTCGGTATTTTTATACAACGTAATCTAAAAACATAGAAAGAAAATACAACAGCAATAATCTGTTCAAGCTTTCCACATTACCAAACAATAAAAAACAAGAAAATGTCTAGAATTAATTTATCAAGTGCTGAAAAGTATTCAAGGCTTAATTTCTACTCCATCACAGAACATAATATATCACACTTTTAAATTCTAGATATTAAAATACAGTATAAAAATTTTAGATTTCTATTTATTAAACATTAAAGACTAAGTAAGAAATTAGTTCTGCCTTCATATCTATCTACCATTTTGCCACACTGTTCAAGATGGCCTCTGGTAGATGCAAAAATGTGAAGTCATTTTTTGTAGTGATGATGGTGGGAAACCTATTTTACTTGTGAGTTCATAACAGTACATTTTAAAAATGTAGTCTGCTGCGCTGAGACACCACATTGCTTACTATCACTGTGTCTTTAATTTACCTACATGAAAAGCCAGGAGGTTGTGAGTTTGAATCCAGAGAACCCCTGGATAAGGTTTCAGAAGTGGACCACTTCCATATGGCGGAAATGGTGGGCTGTCTGACCCGATGTCAGACAAAGGGCTTAAACTGAATAAATTTGGGAAGGCAGCTCTCTTAACATACTTGCTGAAAAGAAGCATAGTATATGCAATCACTTGAATGATCTTATGCAAACTCCAATTTAGTTGCCATTATTTTTAAATAATCTATTACACACAAGCAGAATTTAACTGAAAAACATTAGAGTTTGTACATTCTTGACATAGCCTGTTTAAACAATTAAAGACAAGAAGGCAATGTTGCCAAAAAACAAAAACAATTAGCTTGTTGTGTAGAACATTTTAAGTTAAGTGTTACTCTTAAAGGAAACAGAAAACAATTTGAACTTGGATTCGTATTTGAAATACAAAATGATCAATTTCTATTTCACTTCATCTTTATATCATTAGCAGTGCTGGGTAAAAAATCTTAAAATGCTTGAAGCTGATAGACCAAACCACACAGAAAGATGAAATATGGTGATGAGGTCTAATAATCTTACTTCAATTCCCTAATACTATTAAAGGCATTAAAGAGAAATGTCACAAAAATTTAGGAGCACCATACTTTCCAAACTTATGAGAAACTCGCTGGATTCCCTAGTTATGATACATTGCAGTATATATATAAAAAAAGACTTGTGTATAAATGAAGAACACTGTTTCAAGGAAACACAAAGGTTTTGTGAAACCTTTCATGTCAGAGAGTGTCAAAGCTATATTCAAGTATAATTAACATTCCAACAAAAACCATTATTTTATAATTTTCAGTAATGAGCCAAAGTTGTTCTAAAGAGCTTTACCTTAAATTAACTCAAGATATAACAGCTATTGAGGGAAATCTTGAATTCTGTGAAAACTTTATGGGCTTTCTAAGGGGGACATTTCCCAAAAATATTTAACAAAAATGACTGGAGTGTAAATGCAGCCATTAATGATCTTCCTTCATCACACCAATGCAATACTAATGTAAACTGAGGAGCACTTAACCGAGTTTAGATGAGCAAAACACAATGTGATGTCCTATATAAACCCAAGTATACAAAGAATGACACATGCATTGCACCTGGATCCACCTGTATTTGAGACAACAAGTGTAGTACCCCTGGCACCAGTATATACCAATGGGATATATACTAATATAATGGGGCACCAGATACAGAACCCCAATGTCATGTCATGTCATGAGCACCATGAACAAACCAAATCAAGCCACTCACCTCCATAAACGTGAGACCAACAGAGTTCACTGTCTATGGAAACCTTTTGGGCGTTACAAAACAAGATATTCAAAGTAGCAGTCTAAGCAATAAGTTATTGATGTGATTATAGTGAACTATATACTTGGTTTAATCCCAAAACTCTTCAGGATGATTATTAATAGCTGCAAACATGTAATCAGTCCATTAATTTATTAAGGAGACATGCTCTGTCTGTTTCAAAACAAAAATCGGATAAGGGGAATAATAAAGGATCCAGTAAAATTAATACTACCTTACAAATTATTCTAAATAGAAACTTCTTGTAATACAATTTATTTTGTGTTCCTTTGTTACAGTAATTAGTGAGAATTGCTTAATGACTACGAAGATAGAAAGCAGAAGGGGAGACAGATTCCAATTTTTTAGATTTGTAAGGCCAATATGTTTTATTACTGAAAAAGATGGAAATTAATTATATGGTATTACATTATTTCTTTCTTCTACATCTCCTAACGTCTAATATTACTATTTTCTGCATATCCCGTGTCTTTAGATTGTTTAAACATTATATTTGTCCGAGTATTTTAATGGTAGCATAAAGGTATTAATTTTCTTTAAGGTTGGCCTTATAATTTTCCCAGTAGGTGTCTGAATTAACCAGTAGCCTGTTGGCCTAACATTTCAGATCTGAAACGTTGTTCTAAAGCACTACACGACAGACAAAGCTTATTTTAATGAACTGAGACGAATTCAATATTCTGCGATGTGGTATTCTGCGATGTTGTTTGCATGCACGTGTCGCACAATACAGCCATTGACGCGCTTTTGGGCCTTTAAAAGCATACTTGCCTACCTTTTTGCGTTACACCCAATGACTCGATAACCTCACTAGAAAACACATCAGAACATATAACTATTATATAGATTAGATATACAGGAGCCGTTTTCATTAGATCGGATAAAAGGGAATAGACGACACCAATTAAAGATTTGACTCAAAAAAGGATTTTTATTGCCATATTTTGAATGGGGGCGATGAAAAACGTAACAACAGGGTGCGAATAACAAACGGCGAAAATTGGTTTCCTTTCCTCTGTCGTCCCTCCATTGATCTATAAAGCAACTTTATGAGATCGTAAAGCACAATTTAACGACCCAGACATGGTTCAAAAAAACATAAGGGGTAAAAAGCAAACTGGCCCCAATCAAATCGGAAAACAATCTACCCAGAGATCTAAAAAAAACAAAGGCAAGTATCGGACTATTGCATCAAACTGAAAGCTCTGGGGAAGTACGTCTGGAATCCATTGCTAAACGGTATCTTTAAAATGAGAATCTCCGAAACGAGCACACAATGATACAGGCATTGGACATACAATGTAACCAAATTTTACTATCTTTATTAATAAGGCTTCATGTGGGTGGGGAATGATAGGCTAGCACTAAGCAGTTTTTACTTCTTTATTTAGCCAGCCATTATAAAGAAAGAACCGGATTTCAAATTCAACAGATGAAACGATTTCCTCAATACAACTTTACAAACTAAACTATGTGTATAAATAGGGCACAGTGCAGCAGCGTGCTAAATGCAATTTACCAGTACTTCATCAGATAAAACACAGTATAATTTGCCTACAACTAAGCCAACGTTGTGTGGCTAAGAAATATCGTTGAAATAAAGAGCATGTGTCGAATCCACTCTGCTCCATGAGACGTTTCATGTTCTCGCAAGAAGCACTAAGAAACTTTAAAAAAGGTTTATGTAAAGAATTGCACATTAAGGAAATGCGAAGTAAAATAGTCTGAGAACCTGAGAATGTAATCTTCATTTCGAAGCCTTCACATTTGTAAAGCATCTCTGAAAAACAGCATTCCAGACTGACCAGTAGGTTTCAAAAATATAAACAAGAACCGCCTTTAGCCACACGCTTTATCAATCTCAACGTTCTTAAAGTGACAGCGTTGATATCATTTAACAAAGTGTTTGATAATTGATTTTTATTAACGCACTTAGGACTTCCAAAGTTTTCAGTAAAACTATTGTTCGTAGTAAAATAAACTAACCTATGTTTTTTTTCTAAATAGCTGGATGAGGAAAAAGGCCACCCATCTTTAAAATCCACCATACGTTTTAGTTATTTGTAAAGTGCAAACTTACTTGGTGAACGAACACATCCAAAGGGGTTTCGATAGGAGTTCCCCCACGACTGGTCATTGAAATAAATCCGAACCCCATTCGAACATTAAACCATTTACAATGGCCCGTTCCATGTAGAATTTGGGATTCATCCTCTTCTTCCTGCTCGGGCAATTTCCCTGGATCGTCTCCGCCACCTTTACCCGCCCCTCCTGAAAGAAATTATACAAAGTATTAGTGAAAATGCTAGATTGTTAACTTTGGCTGTTTGTGATAGTACGTACATCCACTGAAGTCCAAAGTGAAAGCTGCTCAATATTGAATCGCATCGCTGTCACTGCTCGTTAAATGTCTGGACTCTACTCCTGCATGTTATACAAACGTTCTTAAGATCGTAATATCCAATACATTACTTGCATATTGTTGATTTAGGACCGATCCCATTATCCTCAATGAAAGATCAAAATACTGTATGCTTCTCCAGTGCGCGCGGCGAATAGCAAAACTAGGAAGACTGCACAATTTGTTCCTGCACATGTAGAGATCTGTTATTTCCCAACGTACATCTACTTAAATAACTTTCTATTACACTCAAAGGGCAGGTGTACAAACGTTTCCCCTGCTCACCCTCTAAAACTGCTCTTTATAACACACAAACAACTCAGACAATAGCTCAAGAAAGCTTTTCATTTGTGAATCAATGGGGGCGGTACATAACATTTTGAAGATCTACAACAATAGGTTAGCTCAGTGCCCCTGTGCGATCTGATAAAATGTAAACCAAAAATAAGAATCAAAACAGAAATATTAAAAATAGAATAACCTTCGGCCATGTTTCCCCGCGGGCCCTCTTTTCCAAACTTGTGAGATGAAAACTTTTTCTTTGAAATAAAGTGATCTTCTGCATCAATCTAACATCCCGATTTCCAGCGATCACAAATTTAGCTCGCATGGTCTAGCGTGCTTTCCCTCTTTTGATTTTTTTCGTTTGTCTGTTCTCTCCCTCCCTCTCTCTTCTCTCTACCTCCCTCTCTCTCTTTTTTCTCTCCCTCCCTCTCTTCTCTCTTTCCCCCTCCTTCTTTCTCTCTTACTCTCCCCCCTCTCCCTATCTCTCGCTCACTCTGTCTGTGGCCCCCGTACACACGTGACTTTGTCAATTACATGCTTTCTTGCTACTAATTTCACTTCGAATCCTGGAAAGGGGAGGGGATAGGGTTAGAGCTAAGAGAAAGATAGCCAATCGCCATTTCTTCTGACCCACACCAAAACAATCAATGGGCGAACTAAAATTAATCTCCCATCATTCTTTAGCTAATTCTAACACTCTTTATGTTCGGATTCCAGAAGGATCTGAAACTTGTTAACTGTTTTTAGGAGGATACCTTGAGTCGTGTTCGACTGTAACACAACACTCTATGTCTATAACACAGTAGTAGTTGCTCCTTTTTATAACACTTTTTTGTTACAAACCCATACATTTCTGTTCATAAATAGTTAACTCGTTTTTGAAAGAAAACAGGATTTTCACAGACGCAAATTTCAAACAGTTTCATCCAAACACATTGAAATGCATTATTTACCTAACAATACGTGGTGACCAGTTTTGTGGAATAATAAACGAACACCTGGATAATTAAAGAGGCTCAGAATAAATAAAAGAATAAACAGACATTATTCTTTTCCATAACATCAATAAGTAAACAATACATAAACACGTTTCTTCTGAAGAATTATTATTTTATCAATTTATTGCTGAACTCTATGATGCACGTTTTGTAGGCCTATCCACTATTTCACTTAATTTTGAGGGAATTCAAATTAATGGTAAAGGTTTAGTTTGCATGTTGTGTGAGGATGTAAAATCAGTTTAGACATTACACATCAGAACACACAATACTCGACACTATCGTTTACAATGCTTTTTTTATACCATTTAGCAAAGAATAATTACATTTTTGACATCACTAATATTAAAGATTTAAAACGAATCGTTCTAGATGCAACGGGAATATATTTAAACACGGAAGAGTACAGATAAAGAAAACACCTACATCTAAACCAGCAAAACCTTTATGCACTGAGTAATCACGAATGATATGTAGTCCATATTATTTTGAGACGTGTGGGCTACGGAATGCTAATTCTGCGGCCCATTATCTAGTACAGTATGTTCTGTGTAATGAAAGGGTACCAGAAAATCCAGTGTCTCGCTTATTCGTCATATCTATAATGGCGCCAACGTGCGTGGACGCGTGTAAAGGTTGCTCAATGTTGAAGGTGTTTGAAAGAGTTAGTTTCGTCTTTCACAGTGGTCAGCACGATTATAACGTGTGTGATCTTATGTGAAATAAGGCTGGAACAAGAGCAAAAAGAGAAAAAAAACATAAAAGTAAAAACAATCTACCAAGTGAAGCAGAAAGTCTAAATCCTGAAATTCCTTTGCCGTTTTCAACCGTAAATGCCTATAGGTTATTTCAACAAAGCCTAATTTGAGGTCAGGTCCGCAAAGAGGATTTAAATTTTTAAGTTTAAGTAAAACAGGGACCTCTAAATTGCACTAATGGTCTACCAATAAACAAGCATACACTGTTAGCATACACTGTTAGTAGGGCTGTCGTATTGAGTTTATTGGTATTTATTTTATTACTATTTTACTCTTCTTTGTGATGGAGTAAGGAAAAACTGTTGTACACATAAGGCATTTAATGTGACACTTCTTAACGTGTTCAAAACCTGTATTTACTGGTCTGCACGGTGAGGGGGTGTACTGCAGCTGAGCTTCCTTTGTTTTTAAACGCGCTTGGACTCACATTTTATAAATGAAACTCATTATTAAAAACACGCTGCAATGTTAATTCCGAGGGCTAACGTTCACTACGTTAAATTCGCTATGTAATTGCCCCCTCTCCGTAGGTTCAATCTTTTTTTGAAGATGGTGGATGGTGTGTAAAGGCCTCCCGGCGCTTGTAGAATGAAGAAAAGGGTCACAGGATTGGTCATCGGTGTCAGACGTTATCGACTCATTCATTTCCAGTAAGGGTGCGTGAGCAATTCGCGTAACGTTAAAAGCAGAAATCTGACCACTGAAAACATCCCTTACAACACTGTTAATAAATTTAAAAAGTTTGAATGAAAATGCATATTGTTATTATCAAGTATTCAAAATGATACAAGTATAAAATTTATCCCTACCTGGAAATACTGTACACTGCATTAATTTACAGACAGCTAGACACATGCATTGTATCTATCATTAAGACTATAATACATTACAACTATTCTATTCTATATTACTAACTATAAAATATTCTAAGGTTAATTATTATTTTATCATGTCCTGAAATAAATACAAGTGCATATGTTTATATTTTCTTTCTACAATTACGTTATAATGTTCTTCGACTACCCATGTAAAGAATGAAGAAAGCGGGAAAGAGAATTTAACAATAACACATGATTAAACAGTGGTAATGCAAGGTTTATTAACATCAAATGTAGAAAAAGATAATTGCCAACGAAGCAGTAACAAAATCGGATACAATATGGTGTCAGTCTAAATTACTTGACTTGGCTACCCTAAGATGACGCAAACAACTCTTATATCTGCAAAAAAAAAAGTGAACGTTGAAAATCCCGCGTTTTCATAAACCCAGAATTCCTCACTGTGAGTTAAGTCTCCCCCCCATTTCTCTGTCTGTAAAAGTGCAAGAACACGTAACTTGAAATTAGATGCCTAGACCACCCCCAAACCCGCCCAGAAATACCATACTTAAACCATTCTAAAATCCCTCATTACATGTGCATTCTCATTTACAAACCTTCCAGTTACATTGACGTTTGACGTATTGAATCAAAACACAGTACTACAGGCGAACATTTCAGATTCATTCTCTTGTGTTTTTTGTAAAGACTTTTTTGTCCAGTTTTTATACTTATTTTAAAAAAACTGAAATGGAGTATCAGAACAAAACGTGTTTACTTGGTTTTCCGCTTGTTAGTGGAAGTATCTGTGTCCAAGTGTGTTTGACGTGAAGGTTTTCATTTCGTTTATAACATACGCGACTATAAAATAACAAAACTACAAAAGACCATAAAAATCCTTGGTTTAGTGTCTAAAACAATCTACTTCCAGAACCTGATAAGCAATATACAGTAAATACATTTATTTCCGATGTGTCTTTCGAGATTCTTAAACCTTTTCTATTATAGCAACATTTTATTATAATTATCCTGACTTAAATCACATTTATAAAATGTATTTATAAAAAGATTTTCACGCTGATTTTAACCGTTCTAAGAGTTTTGCTTTAGACAATGTTAGCAATAGGATATAATAAAGAAGGATACTCATCTCTATTCTGTGTTCCTTAACCTACCCTGGTGCAAATTAAATATAACTAATGAAATAAAAGTCTGGTTTTCAGAACAATGCTTTTCATTTTTTAAATCACACGTTTATTATTATGTTTTTATCATATTTATAACGAAAGCTCCTGTCTTTTGAAAAAAACGATCAATCAGGTGGATTAAACTGACAAATGAACACATAAATTCTGTTTCAAAAGGGGGAAGGAAACAAATGTTAAATGATAAAAGTGCCCTAGAGGAATAATAAAAAAAACATACGGCACTGGATCAAGTATTTATTTAAATAATTATCTTGAATGCAACGCGAACAACAATATGTAGAGAATAATAATGCGAAATCCAGATCTCTCGGAGCCTATCGACTCCGTACACAAACCTCTAATGCTGCATCCCCACCCCCATTCCTGGGTATTTAAATATTCTGATTTGTGTAACTTGATAACGAAATGCTGTGTTTTTTGAGGGGGGTTGGGCGGGGGTGGGGGTGTTCTGTGTGTTTTTGCACTTTGGGGGAGGGAGAACATTGATTAGAACTATAGTTGCCACTTGGGTTAGTATTTATTGGGCAGTTTGTTCCTACCTTCTCCGTAGTGGTGAAGCAACGTACCTTCGGATGGCACTGTCAAAGGGGTCGATTCACTTTAAAGAACACAAATTTGTGCGGATCTGTTTGCTGTTATGAGGGGACCATTGGGCTATGCTAAAGTTTAAAAGAGAACGCCTGATCTTTGCGTTCTTTTTCTTTTATCGGTGACTTCAACGTTAAAAAAATCCTTTATCGCTAGAAGTAAATCGTTTCATGTGAATACACTTTATTCGCGGATACGTGGTTCTGGAAACCTGTGACAAGGTTGTTGTGTGGCGAGCTGAAACTACGAAGAAAATTAATATTTAATTTGGAATATTTTTTGACCCTATATATAACATTAAAACAATTGGACACTGGAACGCTTATGCCAGATATTGTTTCTCACTTTAAAGCTTTACGCAGTAAGCCTGCCTATGAAAATCAATTAATTCACTATTTGAATGCGGCTTTCGCAATTAGACATTTCTCTGTTGGTGTTTAAGCCCAATGAAGGCGCTATATGAATACACGAATTGACCCAGTGGCATATTTGTAGCGTTGAAATGTGTGGATATTCTTTGATCTGAACATGTTGTGAAACATGTATTCAATTTTAGAGGTTTCCTTCTGTCGACAAAATACAATCGAAGAAAATAACTGTTGATATGGAAAATAGGAAAAGAAAACAAAATCACCATATTTGTAACTATGCGTTTCTTTTTCTTTTCGTAAGTTGTTTAACGAAAAAATCACTCAGCTCGCCTTCAGTTTTTGAATGCTATTTTTTCTCCCTTTTCTATCAATTAAATTTGACCTTTCCTTGAATAATCATAAGATGTACAACTCGACGCTTGGTGGGATAATACGTTTAATGGAAGATATTTTAAATGAATACCTATTGCCAGTTCACTGCCTTATGCATGCATTATAGGTAATTCCATTTTATAAGGATTTTAAGTATTTTCAAACTCTTTTCTCCCATTTATTAAAATTTTATTGGTTTCGGAAGTCATACAATAAGCCAATTATTCTGTTCAATGAAATCCACTGTTGAGAGGGCAAGCACAAAAGTCATATAGCATTACAAACTCCGTAATATATGACATGCTCCTTTGACACACAGATGTAAAGAAAACGGTAGGAGACTGACCCTCAAATACACATGTTGCTAGATAGATGTTTCTATACAGTTTCTATAAACCTGTATTATACCAGAATAACAGTTAATGAAATTATTCATGTGACACAGTTTGTTGATCGATTACAATTAACTAATCATTCTGTTGGATATAAATATTGCAGCGTGTTATTATTGTTTTCCATTTTTAAACAATCTCGACTGACCACCGCAATTTCGTGTTTATTTACTTCAGTCTTCAGCATCAAATAATCACTGGACCATAATTCAGCCGCGCGTGTGGTTGGTTACTAGGAGAATGGGTGGACAATCACTCCAGTACGTAAATCTACTTCAGAAGGTTTACCTTTACTTTTCAAATCATTTTAAAGATTAACTTCTTAAGCTTTAACACAATGTACAGTAGCTCCATTTAGTCTAGGAGAGTCGTTAAGACCCTGTGCCTTGCGTTCTATGGACTTTGGGCTTCTTAACATCCGAATGCTCGGTAAGAGTAGAAGGTAGATCCTTCAATAATCATTATGCTTTCTCTGGAACTTCCTTCCAATTTCTTCGTCCTTTTCCGTTTTAAATTGCAAATCAAAGGTTCACTGCTTGCGTGGACTTTTAGACGTCTGTGTGGTGAGCTGAGATCAGTTCCTTAAAAAGGCCACGTCTCAAATCTCTATAAATAATTATTATTTAAAAAAAACGTTACACTGTAATGTTTGAGCATTCAGTTATGTTATGCACACGACGTTCGTAATGCTAGATGGGCTTGTGGCATTCTTAAGGTTAAAAAAGTTGATGACATCACCAAAGGAAACCCCTTCTTTGAGTGGTGACGTCAGAAGCTGCCCAGCAATGTGCTTGAGCTTTACAGCGGAAAGAAAGTGCCGCTGGGAAAGGAGCCAATATTGACTCAAGCAAGTAATACAAGGACGGAAAGCCAACAAACCAGCATCAAAAGTAAGAATTTTTCACCGATGCATCGCATTTTAATGTGTGCTTAACGATCGTCTTAGCTTCGGAAGAAACAGGCTGGTTAAATAGTCTTTACTAAAAGTTATTTTTTACAACATCGTCTGTAAAATGTAAGCAACTTGTGACGCTATTGTTTGTTTCGGAGCTACAAATGTGTAATTACACGATGTTGTTATCGTATTTAAAGTCGTATTACTCACTAGTATGAGTTCATCTCTTCATCTAGATTTGATCTAAGTAAACTGTGGAAGCTGACACAAAAAAACATATTTGTGAAACAGCTATGTTTTGTTTTGTTACACCAGGGAACTAAAACGTCAACAAATCGTTTAAGGTTTATTAATTATTAACGGTACCTTTCTTGTATGTTTAGACTAATATAAACTTTGACAAACACTACAATATAAACGGACACATAAAGTAGTAAACTGCTTTTAAAGTGTAACTTTTGTGATTGTTGCTGTTAAGCCGTTTAATAGTCCATATTGTTAACTTTATCTTTGCCAGCGGTAAAAACAATCAAAATCCCGTAAATGTTATCAATGATAATTCGAATCTATGTTGCAAAACTTTTCCGTCGTTTATTTTTATTAATATGTATTTTCTAAAAATACACTTGAACTGGATGTAACTCTCTTAATGCGCACGTCTTTTCCTCTTCGAAATAACTGAGGGAAAGCGCCTTGTTTTGTTGATTTCCTAAATAATAAATGGGGAAAAAGCATTTCCGCAAGCCTGCATTATATAGTGCTGTTGTAGACGCGACTCACCTGAGCTTGATGAGGCCTTCTTCAATGTGCTCATAGTCCCCTTGAAAACCTGAAAATGATAGGGATAATGAATAACCCGACGTAAAAAGTCTAATTATATTGTCTTGTTATTTCATGATAGTGTACGAATGTACGGTAACACCTTTCAGAACTTTTTTTTACCTAATTAGAGAATAGTTTAACACAATAATCAGTTTGTCAAAACAAATGAACGCCTGAAAATCAAAGGTTATGCCGCTTGCGATTTTTCTTAATTGTCGATATTATCGCTCATTGCTTTAAGGCAGACCGCATCACGGATTTTTTTCTTTACACAATGCAAGGTATTATTTCCGCCAATTAATATTTAATTATAATACTGTAACTCAATACGGTTTGCGTGCTGGAACTCCTTAGGTTTGATCTCATTAAAGGTCTCTTTTTGGGGGGACGAAAGGTAAATATGGTATTTTAAAGACTGTAAAACTGTTATTGCTTGTAAGTTTTAAAAACGAGTAAAATATTTCCAAAAGGTTTGTCTGTCTGTTTTCATATAAGTATATGATAGCTGGGAAAAGACAATTTTCTAGGTATTTACGAAGTCATCATCAAAGGCATCTTGCAAATAAAATGACCGTTTACACACTAGAAAACGGCTAAATGCAAGTCTAAATGACATATAAACATTTAGACTCTTTGTGCTGTCTTTGTTTATTGCCTTGCTTTCAACTAAAGATTGTATAATTTAACTGTTACAGGTCTAAACTCGCTGACAACGATTGATTAAACTAAGAAGGACCAAGCTGCGCAGACAGCAGTACAGTATACCGTCTCAGTATCTAAGCTCAGGTTGCAATTGGCTATTTTAAGACCGCGCTCTTTGTGGACGCGAGCTTTTATTCTGACCAAAGAGGCTCCAGTTATAGAAAAAAAGAACAAAGCAGGTGTTTCGAAGATTGCATGTTAGCAGAAAGTTTGGTTTCAGCCCGAACAGCATCTGGCGACAGTAAACCGTACTTTCTTCTCACCAACATAATTCCTGGCAGGTCTGCTGTTGCAGGTTAAACCGAGGGGGCAAACCAGAGATCAGTCCAGATAAGAAAGAATATAACAGTTAGGCCTAGGGTCTCTGCAGGTTTCAACGGCACATCCACTTTCAAGTCACCATCTGTTTGTCATATAGACCGACTATAAAAATTCTAGACAATGCATATAGTTCATTCGAATTAAATTTTGTAACGTGCTGAGAAATGCATTACATTATCAGATGTATTATATCGGTAATTCTGTTTAACATATTGATGATTTGTTTTTTGTTATATCTCAGTCTTTTCATTTTATTGAATGTATTTGTTGTTATGAAACAATTATCAGCAGTATTTATATTATCAGTAAATGCAGCTGCTTAAATTTTGAGAACGTTTTATAATTGTTGGAATTTAACTCGGATGTATTGCAAATCCAGTCATTTAAAGTACAATTCACTAATTTGTAATCACAACCAATTAATATAAACTGTATCATATCTATCTGTTGCCCGCATTTGGCTTTTAGCAATGACATTCTTCCAACATAAGAGTTATTTTGAAAACGTCTGAAATAATTGGTTTTAAACGGAAAATAATTTTGTATCTTTTGCAGACTGGAATCTAATTATTCTTTAGAAAACATTTTATAAACTATTGTAAATATTCAGTATATAATGTTTATATATAAGATGAATATAATATATGCCAGTGCATAACAGTTGAAATCTACAGCAAATGCATCATGCACATCTCAGCCATTTAATATTAGGACAAATTGTTGCACGTTAGCTGTGTAAACTATTATTCAGATTCAGTACACAGAAACCTTAATAGCATCTTGTATGAAGTTAATAGTTTGAAGATATATGATTGTAAAGAAGGAAAAAAATAGAACAATTTAAAGACAATTCCATATACCCCTTTGTAACGATCCAGCTTGGAATGAAGAGCTGATTGATAGACAAAATGGTGCTCACAATACCGCAAATGGCTTTCAACCACTCAGATGTGCTTAACATATTTATTTTAATATTCCTTCCCCCACCTATACTTAAATGTTTATAATCATTTTGGACAAGGAGAATTTTCATACTTATTTTGTGCTCTGAAGTACAATGTAGTGTATGGAAAATGCAATTTGTATATTCGTAATTCGGTCCCACACCCAAACCATGTTTCTGAATTTGTAAGAAGTCTATACCCCTGTTTGTACCCAATCATTTCCAAGCATGTCTGTTGTAAGATACAGTCAATTCTTGTACATCCTCCCAACATGACGCTGAGCATGTTATCGTAGGTGAGATGATTCTGAGGTAAGGGTGTACTTGAGCTTTTTTAGGTTGTTTTATTACATCATAAAGTCTTCTATCATGTTCTGGATAATTCAAGGCATTGTGGGGGGTTAACTTTAGTTCTTTAGTTGCTCTCAGAATCAGATATGATGTGCTAGAATTTCTTCACAAATTCTATTAGCATTTTAAAGCTAGTATTAGGTCCAGAAACACATTAATCCATTTACCTCTGACACTTAAACGTAAAGCAGCCAAAATGATCAATTGTCAGAGAAGGCTGTTGGACCTTCTGAGAAGGCTTCAATTCTCAATGAAGGCTGTTGAACCTTGGTGAGAATGCTCAGAAGATGGTAAAAAGAGGGCTGTCCAGTGTAACCCCTTACTTAAGAAAGAAGTAAATTCCCATAACAACATGCATTACCTCAGGTTGCTAAAAAGTACAGGTTTGCCCAGAAGATATTGTGTCTAGCGGCATATGGCAAAGTTGATTAGCAAACATTTAGGAATTGCTGTGTAAAAGAATTTTCATGGTTTGGACTTTTCTCAAAATATTGTACAGGTGAGAATTTCCTGTTAGTATTACTGTCTATGGACTAGATTTTGGATTGAGTTTTATCAATCATATAATTTTACCTCAGGACGTTAGTTTGCTTTACTCCTGATAAAGTGTATTGTATATTGGAATTCACAATGTTTCATAATGACTGTCAACACAAATTGAGAATAGTTCAAAATTATATTGCCAATGATAATGCATCTTGACGTACATATTCCACATCTTCCATGTGTACAGTTTAGTACAAGAATATTCAACATTGATGCTTTTTAAAACTATTTTTATGTTTTGGAAAATGTTGTTTAGAAAGAATGCATACAATACCCTGAATATTGTTTTCAGATTTTATTGTTGCAAATGATATATATATAACACATGCAACTGTATTACTGTATTACGAATTATAAAAGTCATCATTTGCTCGAATATTTGCATGTAATTGTTTTTAAGATTTTAAATTGTTTGAGATTAAGACATTCACTTATTTTTAATGATCTGCAAACATCAGCTTTTAGGAACTGGGATGATCTAAATAAGGGCTTCACCAAAATATGGAACAGCCCAGCTATATTTAAAACTAGCTAAATCAGGATGAAATGTGATTTTTCTTCTGATTTTTCCACAAATAACTGTAAAGATTATAACTGATTTTACTCAAACAACAGTAATTGATTTGCAACACACATACACATGCACAATAAACAAAATGTAAATTGAATTAACCCTATGCAGATACATTGTGGTATATTATAGTATATGAAGAATGTATATGGTATTAAAGGACAGTACTTTAATTATCTAAATTGACTGTGCTGTATTATTTCACATTAACAAAAACAGCTTACCGTTGCCAAGCCAGCTTTCAAGTAGCTTTTACTTTCTTCAAGGCTTTCCATATTGTGTAAATTAAGACAAATTCCGCCTGTTGAAAACTTGTTGTAAGTAAAACATAAATAAGAATTTCAGAAATTCTCATAGCATTTTTCTCATTTCATTTGGTCTGAAATGTCTACTGACATTTTTTGTATATCACATGATTGGTCCTAATAGTAATTTGTTTTTATTTTTCAACCTAACAGCTTATACCCATCTACAACTTGTATATGCAATTTGAGGGACAAAAGAATATTTATGACTTTTAATGTACAATGTGCTGCTAAAATATATTTTTTTGAAGCACCTGGCAACCTAATCAACTGGAGCAGAACATGCAAACTTCACACAAAGCACCTTAGTCAGGATCAAAACCAGGGTTTAGGAACTATGAGGCAGCAACTCAAAGCCCCACCCTATCATGCTGCAGTGTCCATGTACAGACATATATTAAAAATGCCACATGATATGGAAGTAAGACATTTCATTACTTAACTTGTAGGTTGGTGATAAAGTACAAAATACAGAAAAACTTGAGAAACTTGAGACAGGAGTAAAAAGTTACATTTTTCTGGGGGTGGGTGTTTTGTTAATAGAAAGAAGACATTTGAGAAAGTAATCATTTTCTTCTTGGTGTTTAAATGTGTTTGTTTTATCAATTAGGATAGCAGTGAAAAATGTCAGTATGAACTGCTTTAAAGCAGTTGTCTTGGTTGATCAGCCTAGTACCCATATGCCCATTAGTTCCCGATACGTTCTGTACTCTCAAGATTACACATTTACCTAAAGTTTTCCTAATTTTGTAATCCTTCCCTTATTTCTGTAATCATTTTAATTTTCTAGTAATTGGAAACAAAGCATTCAGCTTAGAAGTCTGAAAATAAATAATAAGCCTCTCAAATTAGATATGTTGTTTACAAACTAAATCGTTTAAGGTAATGCAGCATATCAATTTACTTAAATAATATCCTTTCAACTGCTGTCAAAATTGTTTTACCATTCTTATCGAATGGTGGAATTAGTATGACTTTAAGTTGAATGACACCACTACCAAAAACAACTCTTTAAAAAAGAATCACTGTATCTTCTCTTTCCAGTCTCTAACTTTTCAGTAAAGCATCAATTAAATCAATTTTTATTTTAATATTTATCACAAAGTAGTTTTGAAGAACATAAGAAAGGTAACAAGTGACAGGAGAGCACTTGGTTCTTCTAACAATTTTAAAGGAGAGAACGTCGTTCTAGTGGCATGAAAGGACAATTGTTTGAATCCTGAAAACATCTAAGTCCCACACCTCCTACATGCCTTTTGGTAGCTCTGCAACTGAAGCCATAAGGAGACTTTTTCCCTGTGTGTGCAAGTGAAGATCAATTAAGTGCCTATAGAACAGATGTCAATTGTGTGGGATAGGAGGCTGTTTTTTAGCATGTATAAATCTGCGTTTCTCTTAAAGGTTATAGATGTTATAAAAGCTTGTTTGTAGTGGACTTTATGGTGGATATAACAGATCTTATTGTATTTTGCCTGTTGCAAATAAGTAGTAAATGGAACAGGATAATGAATATTGAAAATATATAATGTTATTACATCGTTTCAAATAAATTGAGGGATAGTAACAATAGTAATAGTAAGTTTTTCTGTTATGTTCAATGAACCAATTACCCGGTTTTTTTATGCAAAGAATAACTCCTAGTGGAGCATTTCCATTATAGCATCAGTTGAAAATGCAAGACATTTATTCATATTAGGTTGAATAAGTAGTATTCCATCAATTTAATATATTTATATTTCATTAATGACAGTGTGGCTTGTCAAAAAAAGAAAATATTTTTACATTGGTGATTCAAAGTATACTTTCAGGTTGACTTTGTAATTTAAATGTTCGTACCAGAAACAATAATGATAATGAACTATATGTATTATCATGAAATATAAACATTTTATAATCTTTCAATTGAATATTATTTACTTCGTCTAGGGTAATAATGAAAATAAAACTTACAGTAACATGAGTATTAAATAAACATTAAACAGTTACATTTTCAAAACATTTCAAAACAACTTTTGTTTTGGAATTGTGATGTGGTTTTTACTTAGCTTAACTTAATTTTATTTATACATGTGTATAGGGAATATATCTGTTCAAGCACATATATAGTAAGGTAGGATTAGGTTTTCCTTGCTAATAAAACAAGTCTTTATCTTAATTATTGTATACAGTGTAAAAAGAATACAGCACTTCTTTGTGACCTGTCTGATACTAGGCATTCCACTATGAGCAACACTCTGTCTTTATATGTTCTGTTAAAGAACACTCATGCAAAAGCATGAAATAGTGTGTACTATTTTCATGTAAACATCTGGACCAGTTTTGAAAATTGTAACACATTAAGAAAATGAATAATTAAAATAATTAGAACTAGATATTCACTACATTATATGTATATATTTTTATCACAAATCCTTTTTCTTTCAAAGACTTAGGGAGTATAGTATTTGATTAAAAAATACTCCTTAGATACGCTAATTTTCATACAATATCTGCAGCTTTAGGTCAAACTATGTTTTAAGTATGAACAAATAGTGCCAGTGGTAGTTTTGCTGAAATTTATAGTCTGCAATTGCAATGCTTTATTTGTACTGCAGTAACTGTTCTTTAAAATATTTAAAATAACATGAACACTATTAATGATTTAAGTAGTTCTTAACAAATGAAGTGCATGCTAAATCTGTAGGCAATTATTAATTTCACTAGGTCATTTCTGCTTTGTTTTTAACTTGTTTAATAAATTATAAAGCTGTTTGTTACAAAGATAAACATTTAGAATCTTAATTTTAAAGTAGAGCTTTACAGTATGCTTACAGAGATAATTACTGCTCAGGAAATGTAGGTACATACTGTGTGTACTATGATCAGATTATTCTAAACATGTTCCTAGCATACGTAGAATGAATTAAATTAAATAAAAACTTTAGATGTTGTTATAATAAAAATATAATGTGGCACAATATACAAAATAACTTAAGGATTATATTTTTAATTCCTTATATGTATAGCTAATACATAACATTAAGCAGAAAATGAGAACAATTATATTGAGAAAAGTTTTGCAATGTAAATTATTGAGACAATCTTATGTAGCTTCGGTAAACAAAAATAAAATTATTTTGTGTGAAATTAAATGTTCTGAGAGGAACTGTCAGGCAGCTGCCACAAAGCACTCAGTACTGCAATAATGTATCAACACAGATTAAAACATTCTGTATTGAAAAGATAGATCTCTTTTATCCATGACTGAAATTGTTTAGACACAGTGTTGTAATCTAGTTTTTAATCAAATATTAATTTTAAGGTAAGTTTAATCTTTTAAGAAATGTATTATGCCTTATCTAATAATACTTATTGTTTTAATAATATAAATATATATATACAATAAATATAAACAATACAAATAATTCCAAATAAATCTGACTAACAGTGAGCATTAATGTGACATATACTATGTTTGAAAGAGATTTGGGGCTCTGGGAACTTTGTGATTTGTGAATTTTAGGGAGACATAGTTTAGCAAAAGTGTTTAACATAAGGATAATTTATGATTAATCTTAATGATAATCTTATGATTAGATTTTAAAAATATTTTAAATATTTTAAAGAAGGGATGGAAGAAAGTGCGCCTCCAACCATATTTACTTTACGTATCAAATGTTTGGTTTTTTAGAAGTGGAGATTTAAATAATTATTTTCAGTTGGCTACTGATTGCTACCATGAAGTAAAAGCAAAGTAAAAGTAATGCATTTACAATCTGTGTAAATTTATTCTGTAGCACCACAGAGAATGAATGACACTTCTGAAGCTGAGCAAAAGTTTTAGCAGATGATGTACATCATCACTGTACAGTCTAGAATACTTTTTCTAACATTTAGTTGAACATTTTGTTGAAACACATCATTGCAATACAAATTGTTAAACTAAATAACATTATTATTCTTTTTTCCAATTTCATAATATACCACATGCATTATTTTAAAAGAAACAATTGACACCTGCTGTATTCCAGACATTTGAGAAATGTGAGGATGTTTTGTTTTTATCAATTTGAGCCACCCCTTCAAAAGAAACATATAATGTAACTGCTAAAATAAAATTTTATACAGCCAGTGGTGATGTTTTCTCCTTTTCAAAATAATAAAAGTGGTACATCTTTTTTAGAACTGTTTCATGTAGCCAATTTGCTTAATTTGCATCTTTTATCACTAAAAGTGAAGGAGAGCTATAGAAGTGTAAGGAATTATTATTATTATTAACTCCTGATGTAATAGATGCACTCAAAGATCTAACACTTGTGTAATATTGTCCACTTTAGCTCTTGTCACAAATTCTGTCAAAAGGGTATATTTTTCTCTTATAAATATGAACTCTAATGAGTACAATGCATGTGCATGAGGAGATGCTGAAATACAATATGTTATTGGCTTAGCCAAACTAGATATTTTTGTGTTTAACATAGAGTAATCTATACTTACAGTAAATGGCGAACACTTTCACTATAGCATGGATTGTTTCTATCTTTAGTAAATGTACAGCTGTGGTTCCTAATGTACATGCATTTCATGTTACTGAAATGGTTAAAAGAAAAAGGGAAAAGCTTAGCTACTTATATAAAACAAATTTTCACTGATTCAGTGTTTTACAAATTAAACATTGCTGATATTTAATTTTGTAACAGAAATAAAATAGTTCTGTGTTAGCTTTAACTGTCCTTTCTGTAGTTTGTGTTTGGCATGATTTTTGGAAATCAGCATTTGTGCAAACTGAACCCAGAGAGAAAATAAAGATGTAAAAGACATCAATCAGCTTTCAGCTGTTAGCCTTCTCATTTCTCTGCTGTGTGATGACCAATCACCATTGCAGGGCTCTGTTCCATCTATAATTAAGCCTTTGTTCAGATAGAGGAAAGCTGGTAACTGATTGCTTGAAATGAGCTCCATGACCTTTCCCCTGGTGTGTCACCTCTGACCTTTTATTTGATGATCCTGCATATCCATGTATTCTATTTTTAGCAGCAGGATGTCAATAATATTCTCAGTTTAAATTTGAGCAACAAAACTGTCAATACTGGGAAAGCCAATAAATGAAGGCTGAGCATATACTGTCTCCAAGATGATAACCTGAAGCTACATCCTGACAAAAAAAAGGAAATTTACATTTTAAATTGGATTACAAACTTGTAGCAAAATGAGTTTAGAGTTTATGGATTTCCATAATGCATTCTCATTGAAACTAGAAATTAATGATTTCTATAGATACAGGTATGCAAAATAAGGGTTTTTGCTAAAACTGTTCGAAGATGAATAGTCAATGCTATAAAGATCTAATACAGATTAATCTTACTCTTTTAGTCGATCACATTTTCCTCTGCTATTAGTTGCCTTTTTCTATTCTGTACTATATATATAATGCTTGCACTTCTTTCTGTACCAGCACAGCTGTCTTACAACAGCAACACTGTTATACATGTACCTTTTGGTAGTTCTGATAAGTGCATAGTGACATGCCACAAACTGGTAACAAAATAATAAAATGTTTTTCGCCTTTGCAGGGATTCACGAAGTAGATTTGAGCTATCAATCTATCAGAGCTATCAGTGATCAATATGCATGTATATCTTGATTCAGAACTATGGCTAGCGACAACATAGTGTTGTGTTTCATAGGATGCAGTTTTCCTGCTGGGAAGGCAATGTAGATATTATTTGGTTTATGCGACTGTAGTAATGCGGAAAACTAAGGATCGTATTTAATCAAATGCGTGAAATACTTTAAAGGGGTCCTTAATGCATTAGTTTAAGTGAAGCACCGTTTTTATTCTGGAATATAAATATTTTAATTTGAACACTGGGTGTATACATATGTGTGTGTGTATATGTATTTGATTCTCTTTGTATGCTTATGCGTCCCAATCTTTCAAACAATTTCTACACTATCATTAATCGTGGTTTACAGTGAAGCTACAACTTTTTATTTCATTAGAATGTTGTCAAAATATTTAAAGAACCTATAACTACAAATTAAATTTCTTGACAGTACGGATTTATATTCACAAAACGGCTCGAACAAAGACGTAACGGGAACATAGGCTACTAATTTTGATTTCATAATGCAAGTTTTTTTTAAAAACGGAAAATGACAGATGCTTTTACATGCAATTAACGTATTTGGTTTTAAAAACAAATTGTAGTAAGAATACTTGTCAGTAATTCTACAAAAAAAGGACGAGTAAAGTTTTAAATATTTTTTACCCAAGTATTTTTAGACCAACCCTAAATTCTAAATTTGATGCTTACAGTATTTTCAAATTTTATGATTTTGCTTTTAAAAAAAAAAAAGAATGGTTCTACCATGTCAACACCTCACACGTCTCTGTTAACAGGTTTACGGAAAGAGAGCTGTAGATGTATTTGATTTCACTAAGGCACAACCATTACTTGTTACATTGCAGCAGAAGAATACATGGATTCAAGTATTTCCCCATAGCAACGAATGCCTATAGACGAGCTTTAAACAAAACAGTAGCAATTACATTTGTTATTACCAACATACAAACGCCAAAATGGCGGTATTGCTTATCCATTGAGTATAATTAAAAAACAAATCTTATTCGACAAAGGTTAAAATTATTTGCTGAAATCATTGATGACTAATCTAGAATCAGTGACCTGTGTCTGAATTGCAATCCAATTTGTGAAGGACTCTTACTATAGGCTATATGCATACAGTTTTAAAGAGAATGTCACACGTATTTGGCAGAATATTATTCAAATCACATTTCTGGGAAAACCTAAAAATTAAAACACGTGTAACAGAATATTAACAGGCTGAATGTCTGGAATATAAAATGCCGCCCCCTCGTGCTTGAGATCGGAAAGCTTTGGAGCCGAAACTGCCAAGGAGCAGCTGAGCACAAAGGACTACAGCCAGGTCTAGCAATAGTTAAATTGTGAAAAGCAGCAAATTAGTTGCAGACCACGTTAGGTTATGCTCAAAGTCTACCTATCATCCTGGAATCGCTCCTCAAAGCCACAAAAGGCTTACATGATGTGGTTTATGAAAATTAAAGTGTTGGATGCCTGCCAAGGAGTTTGGCGTTTTCTATTTTCCATACCGAACAAATATGAACCCGGAAGAACATGAGACACATGAGACATCCTTACATCTTCATGGCAACGCAATGGAAACTCCGACACAGGCTTCTTGAAATTTGTTTTCAGCTCATCACGTATTGCTTTTAAAGGCGATTCAGTTGCCAGCCCTCGTAGGGTTAATTAGCAGTATTCATTATGATAAAGAAAGGCGTATGCAGCAGCTTACCTATTGTTCGCCATTGTCGTAGTGACTAATTATTTCTCAGAAACTGGTGTATTCACTTCCTGAGTTGAGGGACTTGAAGCAGTAGCTGCAATGGGAGTAGCGGGCATTCAGTAGAATCCTATCGGTGATAACTACACTGTGACAAGCCATACCGCTCGAACCTCAAGCGTCACAGCTGTCTCACCTGCTCTCTGCACTTCAGCGGGAGCGATTGGCTGCTGGATCGCGCAGCGCCAGATTGGAACTGTTTCCCGACTGTTCGCCACAGCCTGAGTGCGCTTCTTTAACACGGATCGGAAAAGACTGCGTTTGGCCTAGCTCTTAGCATAGAGTTTGCTGGGTAACCAGTTAATCAGAATTTAAGCGCAAAAGAAGTGGCCAGCAAATATTCGGCTGCCACTAGTCCTCTACATAGATCTTGCATTGAAGGATTTTTCTTAGGTAGCCCTTACCTTTCGTGGTCATTTGGATAAGAACGTTGACCAGTTCCGTTGTTTTTAATGCTCCTTTTATAAGCCACATTGATGCAAAATAATGAATAGCTGACACTTATACTTAGATCTCAAATCTAGCATTACAGTGCGCTTCATTCAGTTGACATTGGTGGTGTGTTTTATTCCCCGTCGCTCATCAGAAGCAAGATTGGAGTTATAAACAGTCCTGTTGGATCTTTTACATTGGGAGTTAATACGAATTAAACCAATCAATCTACTCATCGATGGGTTTGAAACTAAGCCTTAATATTTATCATGATCAGCAAAGAGGTTCAGTATTTAATTTTACAGTATGATACACGAATTTCTTTTTAATTAGTTTGTATTTGTATTGGAAAGATACGGTGTAGACTTTATTCATTTCTTATTAATGGCTTTGTAGTGTAGTACAGTAATTTAATATGGTATGGGAGCCAAGCACAAAGTAGTAGTTGTCTGCCCTCTAGTGACAATATCTTGCAAAGAACATTTGATTTTTTCTTTCAACGAATATTTCCACTGTGCCTAGTGAATTTACGCTTCTGTATGTTTTTCGTCCTAAAAGTATATAATAAAATGATAATGACCATTTGTAAATACATTTGTATTTTCTTTGGAAATTCATACTAACACACCATGCAATTTTAGTATATCACTTGTAAATTAGACTACTTTTAACACATTATATATATTTTTTATTTGGAAGTGTCTTACTTCTTTGAATGATTTTAGAAAATTATCTGGTCTTATTTAGTCTTTTATGTTTATGTGTACATACACTGTTTTAAAAAGTACATTTAATTGACTTAGAGACCAGTAGTTTTAAAATGTCATAATTTAATAAATTAAGAAATTTTGATGTGCAAATATGCTGCACTGTAATTGCTTACTTGAATTATAGAAATAGGAATTTTTAATTCTTAAAACTAAAATCAATAATCAGTAAAGAAAATTGACTGAAATAAAAGTTTAAAGCATGAAACTTTAAAACAACGATCAGCATACACTGCATTAGCTAAATTCTGAACTTCAGTAATTATCAGAAACAGATTTTTTAAACTGTTAAAGGTGTATATTTACAGTTGTATACAGTTGTAGTTGTATATTTAAAGTTGTATAGGAAAACTTTTACCGGATTGGCCATCAAAAGCTATTTAGTCAATCATTTTTAGAATTAAATTGAAATCCTGTTTCAGATTATTAAAAGTTATTACATTTCACCAAGCTTTTAAAGACTTCATTCTATTAATTCCAGAATGCATCTTTAGGTTTTGTTTATGTATTTTGAAATATATTAATATTTATAGTTCACATTTAGTGAAACTTCATAATATCACTGTTTGCTCTGGTTTAAAAAGACCACAACATGCATCAAATACTATGATATTTCTAGAGGTATTCCATTTTAATGCAATTAAGTGTATATCATTATATGGTATGAATAGATAGTGTTAAGGAAAAATAAATAAGGAAATCCCTAATCAGAAATAAAATGTATATAGGTGGTTTGGATAATACAAATAATGTTTGTAAATAATGTAAAACTTGTATATTAATAATTCAGAAATTGATTTTATAAAGCTACAAAAATATATCAAATTTAATAAAAGAATATTTAAATACCCTCCTTCAATATTTTTGACTCTCATTGGTGTGCTATCTTTCTGAAGGTTGAATAATGTGGGCTTTCCTTTTTTCCCCTTTTTTTCCTTCAGTGATAGGAAACGATTCGATAGCTCTATTTATTACTTTTTTATGTCTTAAACATGACCCTTTCCTAATACCTTAGTACTTTAGACTGCTATATTTCAAAATCTTTCCAGAACATTTTCTCAGAATAAAAAGCTCATGTTCATGTATTCTAGATTTACATCACTTTAAAGCCACCATTGGTTAATTTTCAATGGCTAAAATGTTGTAACTATATTTTTACTGGCTTTTCTTAGGAACTCTGGAAGGTAAAATACAATAGCAATATTTCTAATTGTTAGTTAAGTTATTATTAACCTTTAGTTATGAAGACTTTTTATTTTTTGTTTATTTAATGAATTTGTTTGCTTTTAGTTATGCATATTGCTAGTAATGTATTGTATTTTTTTAAGAATAAACATATTCAAACTTAAAGCCTTGTGTTATTTTTGCTTGGAGTTTGCTTGGAGGTTGCAAAGGTTTATTTTCCATTAAATTATTAAATAAAGTCTGATATTAAATGCTAATTTAATTTTCTGCTTGTGTTAAACATTTCTCTGATAATGCTAAATAAGGTATACTTTTGTAAACATGTGTAGTGTTGATAATTTTAAATTTAGATTGTAATTTTGGATGAAGAGGGACTTTGGTACCTGTGTAATGCGTAATCTGTAATACATATTACATTTGTAATATCAAATACAAAGCTTCTTACTTAACCATACTTTGTTTTTAATAACAGATGCCCCAGTTATCTTCATTCCATGTACATCATGGAATAGAAAATAAGAGAAACGTGGTGCATTTTAATATTTTTTCAAAATATAGTAGATCCATTGAAATGTTATAGTTTTAATTCTGTATTTCATACATGGAAATGGACTTGAAAACAGGCCCATTTTGTTTTTGAAGCTCAATTTTGTACTAGAATCAGCAATAACACAATGTTTATTCAATTTAAATCTGATCTTGTTAAAAAACATTCTATTGTTCGTTTTAACTAAAAATATGACCTTTTTTAGCATAATAAGATAGTGCTTTACTTTCCAAGTGATAAACTGTGCTCAAGAGTCACATTGGTTCTAAAGCAAAACATTGAATGGCAATTTAATATATTTCATACTGAAAGCCAATTTAATAAATTTTATATATGGTTTTACAAATACAATATATTAATTTCAAGTATGTCCTTCTAGAATATTTAGCATTCAAAATCTTCATTTTCCTAATTTCCACATGTTTAAATACCCATGTATTGTACATCTCAGAGATATATAAAAACACATTTAATTAGATTTGCTTTACGCTCTCCATCATCATAATGCACAATTAATAGATTACATTAAAGGGTTGCTGTGAAATGTATCTATAAGTAAGAATATGGAATGTAGGAATGTCCAACTGTAATTTATTTTTTTAAGTGTGTTTAACCAATAAAATTGAAGTATTTATATTGAAGTATACATTATTTATGGAAATACCATGTATTGGAAGATTGAATTGCACCCACTGCTTAATATTCCAATACAGTATTAGACTTTTTTGTCCTTGCAAAAACATTACCTTTTGTTTTATTTTTTAATTTTGGTGTTAATGTATTCAACATTTTATCTGGTTTAAACACTTTTCTTCTGCTAGTTTGTGACAACTCAGAACTTTTTGAATATCTTAAAAAATACAAAGATGTTATTATTATGCACAACAGAATTGTCTGCATAATCAGTTCTTCTGAATTGTAAACTGAAGATTCATATAGCTGAGATCTAAAATGTAATCTCAATCCTGTGTTGGTTGCATTTACTCCCTACAGTAAATGGTTGGTGCTTTAAGGTAAAACAGCACAATATTTCAAATAAATGTATACACATTTAATATTTAAGATATATGTTAACATTTAGGATCAGAACTGTATTGGAAATGTGTCAAATCTTTCGAGGATTCTGTATGTCTTATTTTCACGATCGTCATCCTTTAGAGGGCGCTCCCACCCTTTTGTATTTTAGTTATATTACGTACACCTGTCCCTGGTTTTTCCCTGTATTATTTAAACCCCGTGCCTCTGAAGCTCTGCACTCAGCATTGGAAGATGGACACCCGGAAGCCCGCCTACCAGCGGTTCCAGGAGTGACCCGATGGCATAGGCTTCAGAACTGTGTCCTGACCATCTGGGTCAGGGACTCAGAGGACCTGGCTCCGTTATGATTTTATCTTCCGTGTTCCTGGTTCCTGTTCCTGTTTCTGTTCCCTGTGTTTGTCTTTGGCTTTGGATCTCCCAGTATTGGATTTTGAACTGCACCCTGTTTTACCAATTGGTCTCCCCTTGGACTCGTTCGCCTTCACCATGCCCCCTGAGCACTGGATCACTGCCGTCATCGCCCCCCTGTCTGTAATCCCATCCTGTTCCAGCTCTGTTTTCCCTGTTGTCCTTCTCCAGTCCCGGATTATACCGTCCTCATAGGGTCCTAA
This sequence comes from Lepisosteus platostomus, assembly GCF_059453375.1. NCBI lineage: Eukaryota > Metazoa > Chordata > Actinopteri > Semionotiformes > Lepisosteidae > Lepisosteus > Lepisosteus platostomus. Next base: position 44,180,191 of record NC_142613.1, read on the forward strand.
ATAACGCACTTTATGGGAGTCAGGGTGGGTTCCCGTGACACTTATGCCATCTTAAAGCCAAAAATGAATTTCAGAAGCCCTAATGAAGATGAAATCTTCTTTTGAAACCAATACAGTCCATAATGTTGAATGAACACTTGTTTGTACACATTAGTGCACTATGCTTTTAAAACAAAAAATTATATTCTTTCTGTATATAGTATATTTTTCAGTTCAGACTTTTGACATTGTGCAGCAAAAGTATATTTTTCAGTGAAAAGGGTGTTTGAGAAAATAAGCACATAAAAATTGCCATGATTTACATTTGTGTAACCCTTTTCATGGCACCTACGCCTGCTGCACCTAAACAAGCCTTTACAGTGAAATGCTGTCAGGTATGGAACAGGACTGCCTTTTGCACCAGCAAAACCTTGGGTGTAGAGTAAAAGGGGACTAAAATAGGAAATAGGTTCTCTCTATATGTGTATCTTTCACATTTGGCTTTCTTGTATCCAAGGAAAATTCTATCAAAGGGATATTTTTTTTTGGAAGAACCTGGTGTCAAAAATGTTAGATGTGTATTTGACACATCTTTGGAAGCGGAAGTAAGAGCAAATTTTTTCAAGTAGTGACGGGATAAAGGCTTTTAGTATAACATTCCAGGACAAACTAAAAACGTGCTGTTAGAGAAAAGTGGTACAAAGGCACCTTAAGAAATGTTAAGAATTTGAATGAGGGAATGTTAGGTGAAATTTGTACAACACACTATTAATCTCTCATTTAGAATATCAAATACAAGATAAGTCCCCATGTTATGAAAAATGATATTGCTGCTCTGGAATCAGTACAGAGAAAGTCACCAGATGCATTCCCATGACTGAAAGGAATGTCCTTCACTGACATGTTAAATTTGTTTTAAAAAGAATAGATGTTTTTAGACGTGAACACAGCAGATTACAAGGGGGCCTGGTTCAAGTATTCGGAATCATCCAAGCTGGTATTAACAACATTGATCCTATGGACTTCTTCGGAATCGACCGTACAACATGAACTAGAGGGACGTAAGTGAAAACTACAGGGAGACTGAGAACAAGAGGTTGGTTTTTTCTCAAAAAGTTGTGGGAGCCTAGAAAAGATATCCTAAAAAAGATATCCTGTCATGTTGTGATATCTGATAATCTGGTCTCTTGAGAAATGGCAAGATTAAATCTTTGTGTCTGTTGGGTACTAGCATCCAAACAAGATGGGACAGATTGCTTCCTGTTGGTTGTCATGTTTTGTTACAAAAAAGGATTTGAAGTATAGAATTATTAAATGTCCTACAATAAATGGCCATCTTAAAACTATCTTTTGAAAAAATCTAAGCTTTTTTTTACTCTTTATTGCCAAGATATGTGATTTTATGTTTATTAAATACCTTGATGATACTTCTTTGTGTAACAAAGTTTTCCTGTTTTTTTGTATAATATAAAGGTATTAGTAACAGCTTTGACTTGAAGCATTCAACTTCCTTTTTATAACCTACATGTTGAATTTTCTATTTCTATTCTATAAGGTCTTTTGATGTTTAAATAAATACTTTTGTTGTCTAAATATTTTCTTTGCACTCTGTATGAATTAATATATGAATGGCTCATTTACAATACACATGCTTGAAATGTTCTTTGGTTAGTGTTTAAATATGATTTCTATTTAAAAAGACTGAAAACAGTGACAATTAAAGTAAGAATTAAATGTTTAAATGAAAATTAGATAAGCAATATAAAGTGTTATGTAAGTAGATCTTGTTATAACAAGATGTAGATTTCACAGCTTTTAATAATAACTATTGTATATTTTAATAAAACATATGTTTTCAACAATGTGAGAAAATAGTATTTTCTTTAGTTTTTCAAAACTTTCTAACACACAAGCCCAAAACTCAATCATCTTATTTGTATTTTAAAACTAGAACATTTATATTTTTATTTCTAGAGTTGCTTAAAAACCTGAATATTAGGTTAAATGTTTATACTGTGAGTTTTGCGTCTGTATTATAACATCCATCACAATAGAGAATGTATTTTGGATGGAACCAAATATGTCTGTAGTAAATCTGTGACAGGCTATCAACATATAATCAATATTCAGAAGACTGTGTTTTGAAGTAATATTTCTATTGTTCTTCAATGTACAGGTCATGCTTTTCTTCTTGACTTGGATTTTTGAAGTAGAAAGAAATCATCCTTTAGGTTTTTACAGTCCAGATAATTTAACAATAGACAAAGACTAATATATTAAAGACTAATATTGGAATGTTATTCCCTAAACATGATATCATGAATGTTTCAAGTAATCAATTTATAACAATACAAGTGAGGATGATTTATACATATATTCTTTAAAAGCACAGGAGAGATTCAAATCTTATAAACTTTGACATAAAGTACAATATCAAAATTTAGATAATGTTAAGTTTGCTTAATTTTCAGTTAAATACATTTCAGAATTTCAGTGTGACATTAATGGTTGTGCTTTGTAATTCTAAAAAGAAAGTTGTTTAGATAACAGTAATTACAAATAACATATAGAAAATTGTAGCTGTATTTAAAATAAAATAATAAGAATACAATAACCTCCTGTCCTTGTCTTTGTCAGTGTTGCTTGTTTCAGAGACTTTTCATCTTGATAAATAGCCTAATGGCAGAAATTGATGGGGTTTTGGTATTTCAAAGCACAAACAACTGAAAAGGCAGGATATTCTCTTATTTTCTATTGTTATATTTATTTATCCCTCCTATCAGCACAGTTGCGACATCTACAGGTTTATTTTCAATATTACAGCCTACATTTTTAGATATTCAACAAGAAATAAATGAAATGAAGAATTGAAAAAAACGTTATACAAAATCTTTTGGGGATTAGATTGTGGATGACTGATTATAATTTTTGATCACTGTGCATTTATAACCACCTCAGAATCAAGTGATAACTAATAACAATCATTCTACAACAAGCTCACACTTTTATTTATTGCTATAAGACTGCTCTTATCACAATTTTAGTGGTTAAATAAGGAAGGAAGAATATACTAATATGACATGGACACAGGAAAATAAATGAATGTAGTTCAAGTGGGTAGCTGCGTCAGCATGCGTAGGCTGCAAAGGAACAAGTAATGGGTTTATTCCATGCTGGAAAAAAACACAGAAGGCTCCACTGCTGAAACACTCACCTGAATAACACCTGAGGAAGGCTCCACAGCCCAAACTTTCTCTTTTTTACTTGTTCCAGAATAAATGAATGCCTTGTTGATAATTGTCTATTCACACTAATTCTCGATTACCTGTCAGGTCTGTTCTTCATCACTGTCAGTAAACCCTTTATCACATTCATCACTTCAAATTGTAATAGCTTTGTCTCCATTTTCCATGCAGTGTACCTGTGTAATGGTCTCAGCTGGAGTATTAGACAGCATGTAATTATTACAGGTGTAATGCAATGTGTTACACCTGCATCAATTAATATATCCTTGAATGTGATCTTTGTTGAAATTTATGGTAAAAAAATTGGTATGAGAAATAAAATATAGATTTTTTACATTTTATTCAGTTTGCATTAGACAAGTCTCGGAAAACCATTTGAGGAAGCATTATCTGTAACTCCCCTAGAAAATTCAGATTAAGAAAAGACCGCAAGTGTAAAGCCTAAAAACTGATAGAAGCATTTTCTTTTTTTTAATTACTAAAATCAGAAAGATTTCTAAACGACCTGCCCCTCAAGCTGCATCTTCTTTTTACTATCATTATGAGCAATGTTTAATGTTGACAGGTATTATAATGGATTATGATGCATACTCTGTACAAGATTCAGAATGTATAAAACATGATTTTTTTAGCACAAACCTGTTTGTAAAACAAATACTTGTATAAATGAAAATATATGTTATTTTATAAATGTTTTTGAGGATTGAAGTAGTTGTACAAACTCATACCCATTCACACAATGCATATCCTCAAACCACGAACTATAATATTACAAAATAACGTTTCTGGAGAGGATCTTTGTAGAAAGCTTAATGAAATTAATGTTTACAGTGGCAGTTATTGTGGTTACTATTGAGAATTGTGCTTGAATATAACATAAAAGGGCAAAATTAGGACACATTTCTAAATTTAAGGAATATATATAAAAGAAATGTAACTAATGAAAAGAGTTCAATTCAACACTTTAGCTAAATTTGTTCCTAGCAGCCAAATGAAACACCCTAAGAAACCTAATAATCAGTTTGCAAGGCACTGTAAATCAGGTCCCCTCCTAGTCTTGTCAGTTCAAGTCTAAAAATAGTCCGTTCTCTTTGTCCTGGAAAGTACCTAGTCATTCTATTCTGGACTTCTATCTTGGATCAATTAGTTCTTAACCACCAAGCAGGCTAGATAATCGGTCCCTTCTTCATGCTTTTAATTTCTAAAATGTTTCTACATTTTTTCTTATGGAAAGTAGCACAGCTAGGTTACATTTAGTTAGCGCAATACAGAATAAAAATGTTTAAAAAGTGCAGTTATTTCAGATAATTCTCTTCATCTATCCATTTTAATCCGTTTTATCCAATACAGGATAGCGGAGGAGTCGGAATCTATCCCGTCAAGCTTCAAATAATTCCTCGTCTAAAAATCCCCATAAAACTACAAGACCCAGGTATCTTTGCGATTCAAAGCAAACAGGAAGAAAGGAAAACAAATAGAAGGAAATAATGTGCAATGAATCACAGATGGGTGTATCTGCAATTTGAATAGTTCTGGTTGTTTTTTTTGTAATTTAGAATGATTGAATATGTCTAGTGATGTTACTTTGAAATAATAAGCTTACAAAGTGCTTATTTTTCACAACTCACATTTCATACCTATGATGGAACGAGCGATGGAGCAGTTAAATGTACAGCTGAATAGGTTGACACGATCACTGAGACGAGCCAGGACTGTGGAACTCCCTGAAGGTAACAGAATTGAAAAAAAGAGAGAAAAACAAGAAAATCAAATTAAAGTTAGCATGTGTAAATGTGTAAAGAGAATATTGTAATACACTGTTGTGTTTATATTAAAACGTGGCTGTGTGGTCTTTGATAGTTGTGCCATACCTAAGTTAGGCTACACGATGAGTAACGGATAAGGCTCTCTTTTTGATCCATTCTTCTTGACAACAGATTAAATACTAATGGAAAAAATACTATCGTCGTAATATATACAACGTATCTAGATACTGATTAATTTTATAATACTCACTTGTTTTTGGCCTTGTGAGGTTTGTAATATGTTCACACTGATTAAAAATCCACACATCCAACTACTAGTCTTATAGAAGAATTGTTTCCATAGTAAACCTGCAGTAAGTATTGGCAATGTTTTTGTTCGGTCGATTCACCCGCATCTCTCCTACTTGCCAGGGTGAATCAGTGTCCGATGGACAGGATACGGATTAATTTATGTTTTAAAATAAATGCGAAAGTGACATTAGTATTGTAAAACAATTGTAATTTAATAAGCCAGATTTATCACATTAAATTAATAAATAAAACCGTTTCAATTAAAAAATTGCGAATACAGTAATGAGTTGGGATTTGGTACTTCTCCTTTAATGATCTGCCACCTTTATATTGATATAATGTATTGTTACAATTGTTTTTATTCTGCTTCAGTGAACATTAAATCAGAAACGTAAAACACAATGGATAGTTTTAAATACAACCCAAAGTAAAAAAAAATACATCTCTAATAGTGTTGTACACTAAAAGATACAAAAAACCTAAACCGGTGAAAGGTGCTCACTGAAAATCAGCCTCAAATTTCCTTGAATAAAGTGTTTTTGCACTGTATAGGGCTGTACAGTGCTGTTTGAAGTTAATATCAATTTAAAGACTTGCATTGCCATTATTAAAGATATTAAATTTGTTGAGATTTGATTTATATCAAGCACATCACAACTTTAAAATAGAGTGCGGTGCGGTAGCTCTGTGGCAAAGGATCTGCGCTTGTGGCCGGTTCGTATCCTACAGCCGGCAGAGGAATCCTACTCCGTTGGGCCCCTGAGCAAAGCCCTTAACCCCAGCTGCTCCATGGGTGCCAGGCTGACCCTGTGCTCTGACCAAAAGCTACTCTCCTTGTCTGTGTGTTTCATGGAGAGCAAGTTGGGGTGAAAGACAAATTCCTAATACAAGAAAATTGTATAGGGCCAATAAAGTGATCTTATCTATCTTATACAAATATATTGACCAATCTGTAAACAATACCATGGCTGACATCTAGTAATATACTGATTATCAGCATTTGAAATTTCAAAAGCTGCTTTAAAAAAGACCTGTTAATGTTAAGATTACATTTTACTGTTTGGGAAATTATTTCTGTAACAAAACAGAAATGGATGCTTTGGGTGTAATATGACAGTTTCTTGCTTTATAATAATGAATTTCCATTGTCATTCTTTCCTCAGTTTAAGTTTTAGTGATCCTCTAAGGACCAGTATTTTCTGATCTTTTAATTGACTTGAGCTTCCTGGTAATATTCTGTTACAGTGAAAAATACTCTACAGTATGGAATATTACAGAGTGTTTGTGATTAGGGAACTGTTCAAATAGCTAGGACAAAGCGATGGATATAAAAGCTAATGTACCGCAATGACAGTGTCTCATCCCCCTTTTTCATTGTGGTTGAAACTTACTATTCAGAGTTGTGAGCATCAGCTTAGACCTGACAGGTAGCACAAAGTCATGCCAGCTTTAAATTAATAATAATTCTAATTTTACTTTAAATTGTGGTTATTTATATCTTGTGTGTGTGACAGTCATGCTATGGGCTGGTAAAGGAGATGTATATATTTCTAATTAGCTTCATGTACCCAATTTGATTGTTATCTGAGATCATTGCTTTTAAGCAGTATCCTTCAGCAAGGCAGTCAAGTAGACCTGTGTAGCAGGATAGACAAACTTTTTGAAGTTCAAGTAGGTAACTGCATCAGCACACATAGACTCCAAAGGAACAAGTGTAAGTTTATTCCATGCTGAAAAGAAACACAGAAGGCTTCACAGCCGAAACACTCGCCTTAATAACACCTGAGGAAGGCTCCACAGCCCAGACTTTCTCTTTTTTCAGGATGGAATAAACCTTTACTTCTTCCTTTGTAGAAAAAGTTATAACAGGTATTTATATAACAGTACCTGTTATTCAGCCACAGCTAAGGGCGTGTGTACACAAGTGTTGTAGCTTTCTTCAAACCAGATTTAAACACTATTCTTTGTGGAATGCAGCTAATGCAGTTTATACACCTATATATGAGTGATGTTCTGCTGCTTATTTTGAATCTTTGTGCAACAGTAGTTTTTGTATCCAAACAAAACAAGTAGAAAAGGTTCTGGCTATGAAGCTGAAATAAATAATTAGGAAAAAAAAACTAAATCTCTAGCATCTGGGTTGAAAGAAAGTGAAGGATTTAACTCGTGGATCAGCTGTCAGGACTGTAAATAGCATGGTTTTGTAAATGTGATTATCCCCCCCCCCCCCCCCCCTTATCTAAAGCTGGGATAAGGGCATCCCAGAGATGTTTAATCAACAATTGGAATCAAGTCTTAGTAAGGAATCTTAAGGTGTGAGGTATAACATTGTCACAATCATATCTTTCATGAAACCTGTTTTTACAGGAGAAGTATGATGATGTTCATTAAAAAAAAACAGTTATCCATGACAGCTTTTTTGAAGGCACTGTGGAATTACTTCAGCATAAGTGTATAATTCCCGCTTCCAAATTTGTCTATGTACAGTAGTTCTGGCTCTTGATATATCAGACATTTATACTATGGTAGTGACATTTCTGGCATGAAGTTTCTTTGCATTTTAAAAGTTAACTTGGTCAAGAAGTACTGTAATACCTTTTATTGTACCCTCAGAATATACCATTCTTCTGGAATGCATAAAACTATATATTTTTTTGCAAACATGGCATTTACCATCATTGTTTCATTTCTCTCTGTTAAATGCCTGAAATACAGAACCACATTTTATGTCATGTCTTAGTATTTTTGTTATGATGGCAACATGGAATAGTACCGTTGAAACAAGTGAAGTGATAAAAATACAGGATAAAGGACAAGGATATATCTTTTTCATGTTTTCAAACAAGCAAAATAAAAGTCAAATGTGTTCTTAACATGCACAATAGTAATTTATTTCTCATGTGGTATCAGTGTTTTCTAGTTTCCTGTGTGCATTACTTTTATGTTCAATTTTTCTTTTTTAATAACAATAATAATTCTTTGCATTTATATAATGCTTTATATATAGGCAGCCATTATGCTGCAATATCCCTACTATGTAGGAAATTAGGTAAATAAGTGAGCAAAAAAAAGAAAGGGTGAAGTTTAGATAGGCCAGACTGTGTAAACCCAGACTGAAATTTGGTCATCATACTGGTGACATAAGTTTGGAAATTTTGGTCGAAGAGGAAACTGGTATACCATCAAAATACAGCAGGTACCAGGCTTGCTAGCATAATACTGAACTGGCCCTGACCATCTGATACCTATGAAAGCCCGTTTCTGCCGGGGAGTAAAAACGTGCTATGGTATCTCGCAATTGCGACTTTGTTTCTCAGAATTGCGATTTTATTTCTCGCAATTGCGACTTTTTATCTCACATTTTGAACTTCAAAATAGCCCACATTTCATTGTCTATTCTTTTGTTATTGTAACGGATTCGGGTTCTAGGGCTTCTGCCCTTGCCACTACCACCTTAGTTCATGGCTCACTGCATGGGTTCGAACTCAGGTCTTGCCAGCTGAGCTAAAGAAGACCTTCTTTTTTAAGTAAAAAAGGAATTGTACCAAAATTGTTTTGGATAGATTTCCAAAATGTTATTGTTTAACATTTAAAGGTAAATGTTAAATTTAAAGATTTTGATATTTTATATAATTAATTTGTTAATTATGTTGGCAAAAATACTGCATCCATAAAAGTAAATGGTCTAATACTGCTCCCTTTTTACTCTTAAAGTACAATTTTACTTAAATTCTATTAGACATTTAAAGAATCAAACGGCAAGACATACAATGGAGATATGTAAAAAGTACAAGTTTCAGCTTTTATAATTGGGAATTCCTATGGATGTGAAGTGTCTATTTCTGTATATTTTTTTTATATTCTGTCTCCGTTTTTGTATTTCTGGTGTTTAAATAAAACCTTTTAAAAAAGACCACTGTCCACTATTCCATCCGGTTGCTATGGAAGACTCACTGGCGGAAATGGGATTCCATAAAAGTTAGTGTTATTAATTTGATTTTTATCAGGGCACTGTACAAGACAAGTCTTCAGGCCTATAGATCCTATGATCCTGTACGATTTATGAGTATAGTGTGACGGAACGGCCGACATTCAGGTTGTACGATCTGGTTGCAGTGTGGTGACAGCACCACCCTCCCCTGCGCATAACAGGGATGCTGGCCGCCAGTCTTCTTTAGCTCAGCTGGCAAGACCTGGGTTTGAGCCAATGCAGTGAGGCACGAAGTAGGGTGGCACAAGCCCTAGAACCCGAATCCGTTACAATAACAAAAGGACAGAAAATGAAATGTGTGCATTTCGAAGTCGCAAATGAGAGATATAAAGTCATAATTCTGAGGTTTTAAGTTGCAATTCTGAGATATTGAGTTGCAATTGCGAGATACCATAGCGTGTTTTTTTTTTACTCCCTGGTGGAAACGGGCTTCCATAGATCAGGCTACAAAGTCATTTACTACTGCAGACGCATGCCTATCCAGAAAATATACATCCATGTATTTTCTACCTGCTTCTTACAATTTAGGGTTGTGGGAGAGCTGAGGCCTATCCAGACAAGCAATGGACACAATGGTACACTCTCGACAGGGTGCCAGTCCATCTCGGGGCAAGAGACTCAGACACACTTAGGGTCGATTTTCCCAGAACCAGTTATGTTTTTTAACTGTGGGAAGAAACCAGAGTACCCAGACATGAAGGGGAGAATTGTGAAACTCCAGATAGAACCCCAGCTCGGGAATTGAATTCAAGGTCCCAGTGGTTTGAGGCAACAATGATAACCATTGTGCCACCATGCCACCCTAGAAAGCATACATGTAAATTGAAAACAGACAATGTTGTTGTATTATTAATTTCTAATCTGGTTTAGTGAGACAAACAACTTATTTTTTAAATAATCGAGTTATGGAAGACTAAATAATTGAAAGAGTTATTTTTCCTTCCCACTTCTGAAACTACTCATATCCAAAGGCAGGGTGGCTGAGCGATATAGTTGGATAGATAAGCCATTCCTTTTTTAGCAGATTTAATCTTAGTAACAAATCTTATGATCTGAATTGAAACATACAATTTGAATTGGAACTTGACAGATTGAATCAAAAACTAAAGCTTTTTCAGCTTTGCCACATGATTATTATTATTATACCTGCAAACTGTCACATACTCTGTTCCCTGTAAACTGCACAGGAGCACGGCCAAGCACAAAAACCTTCTAGGCCGCTCAGACCTTAGGAACTGAAAGGTTAATTTAACCAAAGATCATGCTGGTAAATTGTGTTGTGCAGTTTGCCAATGATTTGTTCTTTTTTAGAGAATTATTTCAACATTGATTCCTAAGTCTATGGATGATTCATTCACTAAGTGTTTTGCACCAGAGAGACAAATTGCACTCTAGTAAGTCAGCACAGGAAGTGGTTTCAAAAATCAAATTGTTAACAAAAAGTTTAAAGTTCATAGAACCAAGGAATAAACTTGGAAACTCAAAAAATTATACAGTAAATATTAAGAAATTGAATATAACAAACTCAATAAAACACCCATATTACAGACAGCTCTCACATTAATGAAGTTCATGGGTTTGAGGGCTGTGCATGAAAAATATATTGTGCTATTTCAGCTGGCTGTATTGATTCAGCTTTCCAAAAACTCACAAATCACATCAAGACTATCCATCCATTCCTTAACCACGTTATCCAGTACGAAGTCTCAGGCATGCTGGAGCCTAACCTGACAAACAGCTGGGGAAAAGCAGGAAGTGACCTTTATTGCCAAGTGTTGTTTTCCAAAAACAAGTCTGACCAGTCAACACCATTCTTCTAGTTCACTCACATTTTTAAAGTGGTAAGGACCTTGCCTGGAATCCCATGGAACTGTTTCCTGTTTTCTATTATTTTATTTCTATTCCAAACTATTTTAAAACCTCTAAATCTCACATATGTGCAAAGTATTTGGACAACAGTTAGTTAACGTGATGTGATTTACTTGCTTGTCACTGAGTGGCACACATTCAGTTTATTACTGAGGATAATGTATTGTATGAAGTGATCTTCGTGACCTATGAATGTATAGATGTATCTGCACATGTTCAGTGTTGTAATTGATTTTTCTTTTTATCTGTGAATTAAGAGTTTTAGACCAGTGCACTTAGGCCTTTTATATTGCAGAGTTAAAAATCAATACATTTTCCTGTTGTAGTTTCATTTCTGTGACTGCCATTGGCTCTTTATCTTACACTTTATCAAATGGAAGTTATTTTTAAACGGCACATGCTGATTTTTCAAAGGTCATCCAGCCTTATTTTTCATCTTTTATTTGTTGTGTTCATTGTTGCAAGGGAGATAAGAAAAAACCTTGAGAGGGACTCACAAAGAATCAGTTTGAAAGCTGCAATAAAGCAAAAACAAAATGGTGAAAAGCGAATAGAATTTACATGTCATTTGTTTAGAGTAGATGGAGTGCAAACTGCAGTCATCTTAGTAACCTTGATATTTGGAAGAAAACCGTATTCTTTGTATTGGTAGATAGTTTCTGATTTGTGCATTTAAAGAATTATTTTGTCCTTCAAGCCATTAGTTACACAGCTAGAAGAGACCCTTGGGTCAATTAGCTGTTAAAATTGAATGAGGTACATGAGCTGAAAGACTTCTTTAGTTTGTAACTGTTATTTTATTCTGTTTTTATTATTGTAAGGATTTTTAGGCTTTCAAGTATTGGAAGCTTATATGTATTCAAAAACTATCCTCCCCTGTTCAGGGTTATTGTCTTTCAGGACCCTGAAGGCACCTGACATGACAAATACAAGAACCACATGCTCTGGCAAACTGAGCACTCTATTGAATGTGGAGGTATCTCATCATGTATTGTGCAATCTGGTCATGTGAACTCTTTTTAATGCTCTTGCTCTGACGCCTTTGGGTCTCAGCTTGCTGGGGGTCCTTTCTAGATATTCTTCTTCAGCTAGGTCGATTAAATGTCATTGTCGATATTCTTGCAGGAGGTGATATAAATATTACTTTTAGGTATATTTGAAACACTTCTCTGTCCTCCCCTGGTATAATTGCTTTGGCAAATTTGGCGAAAGAACAGAACCTTTTTTGGGACCCTGGAGACTGACATCAGGATGACGTGACCAACAACTGGATCTGATGGTGGATGTTTATAGCTCCTGTGCTTGTCGTCCCACTTGATACGTAAAACCATGATTGGTGATACAACTCCAGTCCTTTAAAGCATCTGCTGTGTGTTTTCCATGTTTCAACCCTGTATGATAAGGTAGAACGGACGATTTCAGTGTCACAATCCTCAAACCACTGCAAGGCTAAAGGCTGCACATCTAATATTAAGGCACATACTGCAGCATCATCAGCATGCTAGAGTCAGGGTGGTTTCAGTTATATTACGAAGTCTATAGTGATAGATAGGATGAATAACTATACAAGTACAATCCATTAAAATACAGTTCAATCCAGTAAAACAGTGAATGCATGCATAATTACATATTTTCCACTATTTTGTCTGGTCTTTTTGAACTTTCTAGTGAAATATTTTGTGACGATGCAATGTCAATATTGTGATGGACTTCCTCTGTAAACAAAGATAGCGTCTTACTGCCTTCATCTTGAGTACTGTTGCACTGAATAAAAACTGCACTAGACCTTGCTTCGGACTTTTACCTCATGCACTTTAGTAATATCTTTTATGTCCACAGTGGATCATCAACTGCTTGGTGAAACAGCTTATAATGCAAACTTGTAAGACGGGTTCTGACACAAAGTTTTTACACATGGGGTTTTTGCTCCGATTCATCAGAGTCTTGCTTAGAGGCTTGTAAAAGTGCAGTTTTCTAGGTTCTAATTATACTGCATGATAAAGCACAAAGCTAGCTAGATAGCAGACATGTGGTTGTTGGTTAAAATGTTGACAACAGAAATGGGAGCAAGAATGAAAATCCAGCAGGATAAATTGGTAATGACCTTCACTAGGCTGCAGCTATATTCAGTGGAAAATGTAGCGGGCATTTTCTGTTATTCATGGCTGTGTCAAATCAGTGAAGACATACTGTCACAGCAGACAAGGTTGTCCATAAGCTCAATCACCAGCTATCCCTGTCAATCACAAGTACAGTTTATTCGTGTAAAAATGAGTGGTAACATATCCACTGTTTCTTTGATGCATTGCATTGCTAATTTGAAAAGCAGGTTATGAATCAAAAAGTGGTTTAATCTCTATCAAAAGATGGAGAAAAGACAGGAGGTGAAGAGGCCTTGGGAGATTTCAGACGATACAAGCACACTGTTTACCGATTGAGACTGGGTGGAAGCCAGACTGATTTTGTTTATGTGTTCGTAATTGCCCAGAATTACCTAGCAAGTTTGGAATTGCTGGTTGTTAATCTTACAAGTTGGTAACCTATGGATTCACTCCTCTGACATGTCTGCATTTCAAAGCCATTGAAAGCCATTAATCGTTGGATACCTTGTGAACTCTATACAGTGTCTTAGAGGAGAGTTGTCACTGATCAGTGGAGTGTTTCACATTTTGATTTAAGTTTGCAAATGTCCAACAGGTCCCAGGACACATTGTTTAATGGCAAGCCATGCAAAATCTGTTCCACTCAAGATAACTTAACTGTGGTGGCACTTTGCAAACTGTGGTCTGCTCCTTGGGGGATCCACAATCTTAGTTAATGACATAACCAAGGCTTGTACAAATTATGTCTGGGTTATAGGGCTCTGCCTGCGCTCCAGTCAAAGACCTTTCCTTGGTGGACTCTAACTGATTTATTTTTTCATGTGGTAGAATGTTTATTTTGCAACAGGTATCACTCCTTGTTTTTTAAACTGATAATGAGGTGGGGGGATTTAGCAATTAAGAAGCTGGTTTTATCAAAATAGAAGGGCCCGATAGTTGATAAACCCTGAACTAATCCATAACAATTATCATTCACATCTGATTGTTTGCCAAGTGTTCCTCTTTATTAACATAATGTGTTCCTTTCTTCTCATCCTCAAAGCTACAGTTGTACTTTTTAGACTACAAAATTCAAATCTTAATAATAACTGTTATCTTAAAATAAAGCCGAAATGTTCAGTAGAAGATCACCAAAATATTGTGTTTCTGCATGAAGTTTGAAAACTCTTGGGAAATAAGTAGATCCATTCAGACTATGTGATATTTTTTTCATAGCAGTGTGTATATGTAATTTTAATTATTCAATTATTTATTTGTAATATCTTTTCTCTGAACAGATAATGAAACAGCAGTGTACACTTTAATGCCAATGGTAATGGCAGACCAGCATAGGTGAGTATAGATTTATTATTGGTACTAGTAGGTGAAAAGACAGGTGGTTAATTACCCTCATCATGTCAAAATAATTTAAAAACCCTAATATACTTAAGAAGCCTCAAGTATAAAAGTTAAATTATACACTCATTTCAGGTTAGAAATCCTTTTCGGATATGTATGAAAGGGCTGAAATACATGTCTTTTGTGGAAAAGGTATTTCATAATTGCTCTTTTCTTTGTTCCCTAGGTCTGTTGCAGAACTACTTTTAAACTCCAAGTTTGATGTCAATTATGCTTTTGGACGTGTAAAGAGAAGCTTGCTACATATTGCAGCAAAGTAAGAAGTGATATTATTCACTACAGGAAAAAATAAGACTGCTTCACTTTTCAACATAATCCCGAAACCTATAGGTCTGACATAGTTACAGGACGAAAATTCAAATGTACAAATTTAAATTCAAATTTATAGATGTTTGACACAAAGGACTGCCTGTTCACATCTTAAGTAGCACATAGCTGTATTTGCACGTTTCAGTGAAATAGGGATGTGCGAATAGAATTAAATGTATAGGTCAATTTTCATGATGACAGTTTTGCATTAAAAAAATAGGTTGTGTTCTTCTTCTTTAAAATTATGGATCCATGCAATAAAATACAGGAAACATTTTAAGTCTTTATGTTTGTTAGTGTGTGTCGTTTTCTATCGTTTCATACCATTTGTAATGAGAAGGGATTTTTTTAAGAGCATATTGAGCTGCACAAAGCTTATTCTTCTGTTTTAAATAAAACTATTTTATTTATCCCCTAATAGTTGTGGCTCCGTGGAATGCCTTATTTTACTCTTGAAGAAAGGAGCCAATCCCAACTACCAAGACATTTCAGGCTGTACACCACTTCATTTGGCAGCTAGAAATGGGTATGAACTGTAAAACCAGTTTTTTTTTTCAAATTCTTCTGAATATACTCAGATTTGTTCATTCAGCCTTAAGGTGCTTTGGGTCTTCCATTTGTTGTCTCCATTGTTTGTGTTGGCAAATTATTACTTCAAGAAAATATAATAGATCCACTCAGATGCTTCAAAATGGATTTTAAAAAGCAAAGTGCATTGTATAAAACAAAAATTCACGGCATCTTAAAGAAGTATGCTTGTGATCTCATATGGGAGTTAGATGTGCTTGGGCTCAGTTTGGAGTTTCATAGCAAAGGCATTGAATACTTAGAAAATCAAGACATTTCAGTGTTTTCTTTCAAATTACATGCAAATATTTCCAGAACATTTGTTCCACTTAAATGTAATCAAATGATTAGTTTAGGTCAGTGACAAAATATCCCATACGTATGGGATGTATTTCTAATTGAATTTGCAACATTACTGAAAAAATCCAAGTGTGTGAGTATACTGTATACTGAAGGTACTATATGTGGTTTCAAATAGCAGATGTCTGGAAGGCTATATTACTAGTTTGATATTTCCCTGTGATGATAGCTGCTTTAGTATCAAGAAGGAAACGCTGTCCATTTCTAGTCTGTTAGCAGGATATAAAGAGGAAACCTTTTTGAAAAATAAATAATAGGTGGGGAGAGAGTAAAAAAATAGGAACAGTACTTGATTTGATAGGAACCTGTAGTCAGAAGAGGGTCAGGTGTGTGAGATTTGTAAAAAATCATTGAAATGTACATAAATATGAATAATACTGACACTGTATCTTTATCTAAGATACTGACAATGTATCTTAGAAAGCATAAGCCTTTTTTTGTAGCAGAGTTTCTGGGCTGAGGGATCTTGTGAGTCTGTGGCATTGTTTTCCTTTTCCAATGGTGCTACAATTACATAAGTATTTTTAATGTTTATATTATTGATATTCTTCAATTAGTATATTACATGCTGCACTTGCATTGGAACTCATATAGTGATCAACTAGTAAGTTTGTGATGAATTAGTGCAACAAAGTCATTGCTTTGATTTTTTTGTCATTTTTTACAGGCAAAAGAAGTGCATGGGAAAGTTATTGGAATATAATGCAGATGTAAACATTTGCAATAATGAAGGATTAACTGCAGTAAGTTTATTTTTAACATTCAGTAAGAGAAGTTATGCCTACTGTATGTTTATGAGGTTGTTCGTTATTTTTTTTAAAGTACAAATATAAAGAGCTTATCATTTACACAAAGCAGTGTATACAGTTAATAAAATGCATCAGAACAAGCTGAGCACAAGAAAAGCTGGAGCAGCTGGAGCTGGTGCTGATCAGGCTGGCATTAGGAAATGGTGTTGTTCCTCTCCATACGTATGAACAGGAAAGAATGGATCCAGATATAAATTAAGGGTACATCCGTCTGAATGCATTCCTGTAGGATTGCTTGTCAGCTGTTGATAACTTATTGTATCTTGAAAAACCTTGTGATAGTTAGGAGAAAATCAAGCTGGGACAGGTCACAAAGTCATAGTTGTCATGGGTTTTGAGGAACATCAGTGATAATTGTACCTGGCAGAACATTTATTGAATGTTTCTAGATATATTTGGCTATTAAAACATTACACATTCCCAGAACATGTGGAAATATGTGCTAGTTTGTCCCAGAGAGCATCAGTGGTAAAGAGGATCATGTAAAATCATTACATCTTAAATGAAAAGAATACAAAAGAAATGAGACATTTCTGTGAGATAAGAAACACATTTTACAGTATTTGGGGTATTCTGTGTTCCCCAAAACTGGACCTATAAATGCCTATAATAATAATAATAATAAAAAATGTTATGTTGTAATAGGAAGGTGTTAAATCTCTGTTTTCTGTTTCAGATTTTGTTTTAAGCCTTGCAGTGACTGGGCTCTGTAATTTAAAATTTCTTATTGTCACAGATGTTGGAGGTGATTGTGTGTTCACAGTTTTGTGTCCTTATTCTGTCATTCTCCAGATCCATTGGTTGGCTGTCAATGGACGAACTGAACTTCTTCATGATCTGGTGCAACATGTTTCTAATGTAGATGTGGAGGATGCAATGGGACAAACTGCGCTGCACGTGGCCTGTCAAAATGGGCATAAAACAGTACAGTTTCTGTTTTTTTATGACTGTAGAGCGTTTGCCCTAATTTTGCCTCTGTTCCTGAGAATTATTTAAATTCTTCAAAAGTACGGTTATTAAATTATGTATTATACAGTTTTATATGGGCCAGCAGCCATATCACCTTGCAGTTCTCAACTGGCAGCGCACTTAAGCTAAGCAGGGTTGAGCCTGGTCAGTACCTGGATTAGAGACCTCCTGGGAAGCTATGGTTGCTGCT
Source organism: Lepisosteus platostomus (assembly GCF_059453375.1). NCBI lineage: Eukaryota > Metazoa > Chordata > Actinopteri > Semionotiformes > Lepisosteidae > Lepisosteus > Lepisosteus platostomus. Next base: position 44,198,036 of record NC_142613.1, read on the forward strand.
GGAAGAGGTGTTAGTGGGACCAGCAGAGGACGCCCACCCTGTGGTCTTTGTGGGTCCTAAGGCCCTGGTCTAGTGGCGGGGACACTATACTGTAGTGGGCGCCATCTTTCAGATAAGACTTAAACTGAGGTCCTGACTCTCAGAAGTCATTAAAGATCCCCAGGCATTTCTCACTTTGAGTAGGGAGTTATCTCAGTGTCCAGGCCAAATTCCCCCCCCCCCCAGCCTTTACCATGGCCTCCAAATTGTCCCCATGTTTGATTGGCTTGCACTTGCCCTGCGATGGACTGACTCCCCGTCCAGGGTGTACCCTGCCTTGCACTTGTTGCTTGTCGGGTAGGCTCCGGCTTCCCACGACACCGTATGGTATAATGCAGTTTGGCAAATGACATGACATGATGACAATTTTATATATAATATAAAAAAACTATTAAAAATCATTATTCCAAAATAAAATCTGATTGTGATTAATATGTATTAGAATCATGAGTAGATGGGGAAGTTTATTCTTGGGCTGCATTCCACATTTTATATATCACTTTCATCTGCACATTTAAAGAATGGAACAAATTTCTATTGATATATGTATTTAAATAGTCTGAAGGCGTTTTGAGTGCAATATGTAGACAATGTTTCTATGTCTCTGTGATATTATGAAGTGACACAAAAGCACAATGCTGTATCATCTCCCTGTGTTGGGGTAGGTCAGCTTTTTCAAGCTTAAATAAGTGTAGTTGTAACTTTAATTATGGCTATCAGTTTTTCTTTGTTTTGTTTTAAAACTGTTTAAAGACCTGTCTGTTTGTTAAAAAAAATCACATTTTTCAGGGTGTGTGCCTGAAAATGATCTCCTGAATTAAATAGAAGTAATGAAAATAAAAATAAACACCCAGTGAATTCACAAATCATATTGGCAGAATTTCATAATTAAAATGCATTATTACCAACTGGAAATACCAAAACAAGCAATTATTTGTTAATTAGCACTGGCTTTATCATTTTAAAAACCTTCCCAACTTTTCCTAGAGTCCTTGTTGAGAGTATTTTTAAAATAAAATACAATTAGTGCATCTTGTCTTTTGATCAAAATTGTGGAGTCACTAATCACGTTTTCCTATAGAGCGTCAAGTAAATTCCTGTTCTTTCTTGGTTTCTGCACCAATGTTTTGGCTAGCTCCTTTAACAAGTTCTTTTAACAAGGTTCTGCAGACTGTTAGATGTAGCTGGTTTTAGATGCATGAAAACCAATTAGCAGTAATGAAATCAGTAGTGACTGTTTTTCATGGCTAATGAGAAAAGTTTAAGGTAAGATTATTTCAGATGCTAGATTTACCACAAAATTTATTGAATGCTGTTGGATTTAGTTTCCTCTAATGAAACGATAGCTTGCAAAAAGATAGGAAGAATTCACCCATGGATCATTAGAGGCACCTCTTTAATCTTTCTGGACTAACCATATGCTTATCTTGTGTTTAGTTTTTCCTCAAGGAAGAATTAATTTGCATTTGTTAAAAGGAGAAAACAGGAATCTGTATTTGTTTGATTACTTTTTTGTCTTTTTGTTGTTGTTGCAGACAGTGCTTTGTCTATTGGACAGTGGTGCAGATATCAACAGACCCAATGTTTCAGGAGCTACCCCTCTGTACTTTGCATGCAGGTATAAAATAAAAAGATCCAATTCTATATGTATGTGAGTAGATCCATGAACATATACAACATTGAATTTTGATTGCTAATTAGCACGGAAATCACTGACACAACTTGCACTCCTCTGACATGGAGTTTGTCGTTTTTTTAAGGGAAGGAAGTACGTGAAGTTATCTTTCCATGTACCATAATTTCCAGAATTTTTAATTTCCATTTCCAGAAATGCTTTATTTGCAATTTAATAACACTAGACCCTAAAATACATCTTCAATGAAGTTTGGAATTATTTCAAATGAGTCATGTTGTATCTCAAGATCAGACAATTGGCACTGGTCAGTTCATTATTATTGGATGCGGGAGAGTATTGGGCACTGTTATAATTTGACTTTAGTTGGCAACACCACTTCAGAAGTGGAAGAGGTTCAGTATTCATAATCGTTTTTCAGCTTTTACATTTTCTGTTACATGGTGTTTTCTTTTAGCTAAATGGATGCTAGATGTTAGTACATTTAAACACTAGAGCTATTGTAGACTGCTCAGAATCGTTATATTTCTGTTGAGTGCTTTAAAAAGATATACTGTACTAAATAACTTATTTTTTAAACTTATTTACTGTTGAAAATAAATAGTTCTGATCTTCTCAAAATCACTCAAATTAGTAACAGAACATTAAGTGTGCTTTTGGTTCCTCTGTAAAGTAGCTTAAAACATGTTGAGTTGGCTTCCGTGTTTCATGGTAAGGGTTCAGATTTGACACTGTCTCTATGGAGTTTGCGTGCTCTAATTTGTTATAAGGGGTTTGTCTGAGTTTTCTTTCATTGTTTCAAAAGGTCTCATTATTACGCCACCATGCATGTGGGACTGATATATGTATGCAGGTTCCGGGTGTCTCATCGAGGATATAGTCTTGCTTTGCATCTTGTGCCTGAGGGGCATGCCCATCCGATCAGTTTTGAAATGGTAGCCGTCAGCTGAGTATAATTTTGCACCTATTAGCACAGCGGAAGTTGTTTTTATTTTAAAGACCCCTTTCATTACTTGTCAGGAATGTAGCCTCCCAGGTTGAAACGCAGATTCCAGGACAAACAAATTGGTGCTGTTGTTCACAGTGTCACTAGTCAAATCTGCCCGTCTTTACACTGCCATAGCCCTTGACAGATGGCATTGTTCTTTCAAGTATGATTCTGGTTTTTGGCCACAAATAACAATGCCATTATGCAAATCGTCTTTATTGTCTCTCAGGACTTACCCCTAAATCATAGGTACAGATGGATCATTTCATCTGAGTGGTGGCACTGAAATGCATTGCCACAGGGAGGCCTATTGTTTTTATTGTTTATACCAGCATAATTTCAGGTTTAAACAGCCCCTCTGGGAAGGTGGCACATGTTAGGTTGCCAGGGAAGAATATTTGTTTTCTGTTTCCAGGACGAATTCTTTTAATGAAAGACTATGAATTCTGTGAACCACCTGATCAAAAAGCGAAGCTGAGAGGATGGGAAACACTTCATTTGGGATTTTGAGATTATTACTTTTGTTTCATTCAAACTCGTAGAGTCAGACTCCTCAATCCGTGGTAAAAAAAATTGTTACCGAGATGCCACTGGTGTAACACTTGGGAATTTGTCAGTGGTGTTGAGTTAAGCAGACTTTTGGCTACGGAGACAAAAGTTTACACTGTTCCACCATAGCATAGTAAAGTGAGCAACTATGAAGCTTTGTTTTCCTAAGGTTGCTTTCTTTTTTTGTGCAGCCATGGCCAGAGAGACACGGCTCAGATTCTGCTGTCAAGGGGAGCCAAGTACCTGCCAGATAAAAATGGGATCACTCCACTGGACCTCTGTGTGCAGGTGTGAACGTGCTGCAGAGTTCAGAGTGTCTTTTCTGCTTCAGGATTCTGTACTGTTCAATAAATTTATTTAGTGTTGAAGACTCCAGTGAATGGCCTTTTCAAGGAAGGACAGTTATTCTTATTTAGTCTGAGTGTGCCAGTATTATTGATGTATATATGTAGAGTTAAACCTAAACAAGAGAATATTAATTTGCTGCAGGTTTGCATGCATGTGTTTACAGTGTATGTACAGTATGTTTTTGAGTGTTTTTGTGTTGTTTACAGGGTGGTTATGGGGAAACCTGTGAAATCTTAATACAGCATCATGGAAGATTATTCCAGACCCTCATCCAGATGACACAAAATGATGATATAAAGGAGAACATGGTATAGTGCTTTTATTGATGAATTCTGTTTATTTCCATCAGACAAATATTGAGCTTACTGTATACAAGGTATCTGTATTTTATTTCCAGCTTCGTCAAGTCCTAGAGCATGTTTCTCAACAGAGTGAAAGCCATTATCAGAAGATTCTCACAGGCCTCGCTGAAGTTGCCACAACAAATGGACATAAACTTTTAAGGTACAAAAACCCAGTAGTCACACCCTGGATGCATGAGAATTTATCTGTTGTAATTTTGATTTTGGTATTGAATATTAAAATCAAATGTGTCCTGCCATAGCAAAAGTAGTCCTCATCTATAACAAATTCTTAGTTCTAGACGAGTTCGTCAGAAAGATCTTGACAAGTCATGATGCATAATAAATGTTTACTGATATTTATGTAGTGTCTTGTTAAAGTATTCACACTTTTCCTGTGGTGTCCCATTTTGTGAAATTATAAAATGATGCATACAATTTTTTAGCTTAATAGGTTTTTAAAAACCTGGATACTCAAACTGAAGACTAAGAGTAAGATAACATGCAGTAAATGTCAGCAACAGCTAAAAAGAAAATCCTGAAATATAACTTTTTTTCAAATTTACAACTTTTCCATTTTCTTTCAATTTAATTAGCTTTTTACTTTTTGCTTTGCTTTGAATGTGACTAGTAAGTTGTGTATATAATATTAATTACTACTTTAAAATTCAATGACTGCAAACTTTAAAGCAACAAAATGTGAAAACTGTGTGAGGATATGAATAATTTTGCAAGACACTGTACGTGCAGTTGTAGCTTTATACATATTTTAGCTATTGGCACTACATAGATAAGTTTTTGGCCATTGCCTGTATCTCCTGATTATTTGTAATGGTTTTTATTGGTTTATTGATAATTCTTCAAAAAATCCAACAACCACTAGAAAGAAAGGCTTAATGACCCTTATGTATGTGTGGTCTGGAGGTTTGGTTATTAACATGGATTTAGATTCTATTTATTGCTAAGCAACAGCACTTGAGAAATGAATTCAGAGACTGTAAACAAACTTGTCACAATAAACTCAAGATAGTGACTGCGTTCCACATTACATGCCCTGTACTTCTTTTCTAAATATAAAAGAACATTCTGTATGTCCTCTAGGAATTAATATTTTTTGTAAATGTCAGTAAGAAAAAGTACCAGTTATACTTTTCATTTGCTTTCTCATGTTGTCCTTTCTGTAGCTTATCAAGTAATTATGAAGCTCAGATGAAGAGTCTGTTGAGAATTGTGCGGATATTCTGCCACGTCTTCCGTCTTGGCCCTTCCTCGCCTAGTAATGGAAATGACATGGGTTACAATGGCAATAAAACACCACGAAGTCAAGTGTTCAAGGTCAGAAAAGTATATGACGTTAGGAAGAATGACGTTATTGGAGTTAAAGAGACGGGTTTCAAAGAGCATGCAAACATATATCAGACTTCTCCTGAACAGGAAGTAAGTTTTGGACCACTTCCCCATGACTATCTTAGTAATTGGCAATCATTTCAACTGGCGATCTTTAATCATTAGTTTTCCCTTCTGTCTTTCATATTTTCAAATTGCCTTTTCTGATTTTCTTAAATTTGAATATACTATGTTTGAAACACATGTAGTACTCCAGTTACTTGATTTACTTATCAGCTAGAACGCTGGAACTCATAGTGGATATTTAGTTGCAATTCCTAACATTTCTATATTGCCTTCTTGTAACATTTCTTCCAGTTCTGTATCATATAAATACTTATATACATGTTTAATTGTGATATTATCAGTAAAACGTTACAACTTTTATTTAATTGACCGTTGTTATTTAAGCCTTCCCCCTACTATTTTGTAGAATATTGCATAATCTATCAGCTGTAAAAATAGTTATATCTTTCCTCAGCATATATGATTTTGTCTCCTAATTTAGAGGACATAAATGTGTGTGTGTGTGTAACACATTTCAAAGCTTGAAATATGCAAGGAATGAAATGATTACTGAATCACATATCCTGAATAGGTTTCATCCTATGATTTTGAACGGTAAAGAGAATCTGAATTTTTAAATCTAGAAACCAACAGATCTTCAACCGTTTTTTATAGTTTTCTGTTCCTGTTTTTTTTTCATTTATTTTCTAGACCGTAGACCTAGTTTGAACAATTCTGTATTAAGTGCAGTGAGACATATCTTCCTGAAGAGGGCACCAATTCCTAAGCTTTAATTTTTCTATTCTGCAGGTCCTGTGCTTTTCATCTGATACTTCCCCTGTGTTATTCCTTGTGTATGAAAACCATGAAATTTTCATTTTTCACAATTAAAGTCTTAAAAGGATATTTTGAAATGCAAATGGGAGGCAAATACCCTAGTGTACAGCTAAACCTTATCTGTATAAATGGGCATTAAAGATTGAAAGGATACTCCCGTGTTTTTGTTTTGGGAATAGAAGAGCATATGTGGCAGTCAGCTCAAAATTGTCTCAAAAAGCAAATTTTCTTATTATCTAGTTTTAAGGGGTTTGTGACATGTCTTTTCTTTTTCCCTTAAAGCCTTTGGAGTTACTCTGGCACTCCCTTGATGAGTGGCTGGTTTTAATTGCTACAGAGCTGGAGAAAAACAAAAGGGATCCAGCTTCAGGTGCCAACAACATCACTTCCATTTTACTAAAGCAAAGAGAAGTTGATTCTTCTGCTGCGTCAGTGGTGGGTGACAATAACGCACGTCCTCAAGCCATCACACCTGCAAGCCAGGCCCAGCTGGATGCAGAGGTGATCATTGAGGCTCCGGAGGCCTATGCTGACGGCGAGGATGTCATATCCATGACAGCCAATCGACTTAGTGCTGTCATCCAAGCCTTCTACTTGTGCTGCTCTTGTCAGATGCCTCAGGGGTAAGAGCGTTCGTGAACTGTGGAGGGAATCCACTTGCCTGTTGAATGTTCTTTGTTCCCTGAAATAGTACTTGTAGCAAAAAATCTTGCTGTTGTGGTGTCCGGACTTTGTGTCATATAACCCTTCAGCCACAAGCTAGGATACAAATACAAGTGTCCGACACCAAACCAAAAGCAAAATGCAGCAGAAAGTTTGGAATCTGGTGTGTCATGCAGGGACTGACACGGACGCTGGTGCAAAAAAAAATCAAGATATTTTAAAGATGTTGTAAAAGTGGATAGTTTCTCTGTTTTGGGGTTTTCATTTCAGCATGACAGGGCTTTGCAAGTGTGCATTCGTAGAAATGATTACACTAAAACCTGTGATGTTACAAATCTCTTAAAGTTTCAAACCCTCAATGCATGTCAAATGCATTGAAAAGTAGTACAAACTTAGAAAACAATGCCTGAAGGAGAGTCAAATATAATCGGACTTATATTCATTTACAATACAAGGAAAGCTCTTTCTGGGGATTAGTCCTTAAGATCTATCCCCTAGTTCCATGGAGCTCAAGCCGCTACACCATTCTTTCTTTAGGAAATCTCCCAGCCGTCTGGTCAATAAGACAAGTAACTCCATACAAACCTGTCAATATCTTTCACTTACACCTTACGACACCACAGCATATTAGAAACTGTGTCAAAAGAAATTCATTAAGGACTGAAGTTGAAATAAGGCAAGGTCGTAGTGTGCTTAGAGTAGCTATATAAATATATAAATATGCTTTTATAACAGACTCCACAATATTGTATTAGTTGTTTTGGTTTCACAAACCTGAACGTACAAGTTTGAAAAACAGCTAATTAAAATTTTATATAATAAACTTTTTTAGAAACATATTTTGTGCTTGCATTTAAAAAGAAGATTGTGCTAAAGTCTATGCTGTTAACTTGAAACTTAAGATAACTGCCATATGGACTGTTTGACTGCCAGGTAATTAAGACTGAGATTCTGGCACCACATTTAGTACACAAGTGAATTCTCTAGTTCTCTAAGTTAAATTTGTATGTTTATTCACATTAAAATTCAACATATTTGGTCCAACTGTTTGATAAACAATCTAAAGCTACATTGACAATACAGGGCATCTTGGAGGTGATTGAATGTAGACCAGACTTTTTTAATACACTTTCATCAAAAAGGACTACCATTTTCTAATACTCAAACATAAATCGTCTAGATTTGTAAAAGCAATCTTCACATGCATATAAAAGATTACAAACAACAGGAAGCCATTTGGCACCCGAGTTTTTCTCAATACCTAGCAGCATGCTGATTGAAGAATCCAATCAAGCCATTACCTGATGCATCCCAGAGAATTATCTTTAGCAGCATGGTTGTACAGTTTTGCTCCATTCAATCTTGATTATCTGTGTAAAAAAGTATCTCACATTTATGATCTTAAATACATCTACTATCTCTGGTCTTTGGTCTTTGTTTCAATGATGAGTTTCAATTAGTAGTTGCAGGACTTTGAAATCTTTAAACTAATCTATTCATAATTTTATAGGTAAAAGACACAACATTTAATTTTATCCACTGTTATTTTTTTAACAAATTGAAATATCCTGCCTTATCCTATTGTTTGTTGGGTTCTGCTCATTCTTATATTGGACTTAGTGGTTATTGAATAATGTTTTTTTAATGCATCTTTCAGTGATTACACTGAATACTTTACATCTCTGAAAACAAATTCTATTGTATTTGAATTCCAGGTTTGTAGTTGTACAATACTTTATTTCCAATTGGTCTCAATTCAATAAATAAAATATTTAAGTGTGCTGAAATATATTTTGTAGAATGTGTTGCGAAGAGTATCAGACTTTGATGTATCAGGAAAATAATTTATTTAACCTTCTAAAGGTAGTATATTTCTTTTATTTTATAATATGAGCAAAAATGAATAGAATTTATTTTGCTTAATATTCAGGTATTGAAAACAATATTGCTGGTAATCAGGATGATTTTTTATTTTGATGTATTAAGAGTTACAGCATACAACTTTTCTTTAAGCATACTGCATCCTTCCTGAGCTTTGCATGGGTTGCATTTGTGAAAGCTCTAGATTTTTACATACATGCATTATTGCTAAATTGCTTTTAGCATGATTTAGCACTGATTTTTTCAATGTAAGTGCAGTTTTTCCATGTTATTTCCATGTTTTTGCTTCCTTATACAGAATGACATCGCCCCGGTTCATAGAGTTTGTCTGCAAGCATGATGAAGTGCTGAAATGCTTTGTTACCAGGTGGGTGTGCAATGCCTCTCCAGCTAACAGTGTAGAAAAATAAAAAAATGTAACCGTTTCAGAAGTCACAAACATAATATGTGTTTTGTTTTTCAGAAACCCCAAAATAATTTTCAACCATTTTCACTTCCTCCTCGAGTGCCCTGAATTGATGTCGAGGTTCATGCATATCATAAAAGCCCAGGTAAAGCACCCTTATTTGAATTCAGTATCTGTTGTGCTGAATAAGTCATTTTTTCTCCAAGATTAAACTCCTGTAATCTAAAACATTCAATGCTTATCCTTTGAGGGTCAAAAGACAAATCTATAGACAATGTTTATCAAATTTAAAGCTTAATGTCGGCTTTTTTCCTGCAACTCAGCTCTATTTAAAGTCAGTTATAATTGAAAAAAAAAACAATGTTTTATGGGCCAGCTAATGCTGAACAAACAGATCCCACTTTTCGCTGTAACACCTCACAGACTTGCAGGTGTAAAGTTATTAAGCTGTCATCTTGCCACAAAAAGGCTATCTATTTAAATCTCAAAAGGGCAGCTAATGCAGTTCACTTTCTGCAGGTGCTGCTGAGTTTCGCCACACATTATTCAGCCCTTTTACAAAGCTAGAGATAAAAGCAGATGTGTTAACAGTAGTGTGTGGGCTACCCCAGTTATTTCAATTACAGAAAAAGGGGAGTTGTTTAATGATTTAGAAAGGCGAATGATATGAGATTATATAGTTGCAGCCAAAATGTCAGGTACTAACACTGTGTATGAGTTAATGATTGGCTCCCATGCCAGATTGTTTCAGTTTGTGCTACTGAAAAGGTAGCACATACCCTCTACAAAGTTATGAGGCTTTTCTCATAGAATTTAAACTGGAGTTATAGTATTTAAAAATAATATTGCCATATCCATAGACGTTGATTTAAAGATATAGGTGCTATATATTTTTTGTAGATGTCATGTCATCTTGACTGAGTAAATGTGTCTCATTCCAAACAAATTTAAGTGAACACAGCCTTAATAATAATAATAATTGCTTACACTTATTTAGTGCTTTTCGGTTCATACCGCTCAAAGCGCTTTACAGGTAATGGGGACCCCTCCACCACCACCAATGTGCAGCATCCACCTGGATGATATGACGGCAGCCATAGTGCGCCAGAACGCTCCCCACACATCAGCTATAATAATAATAATAAACTTTATTTTATATAGCGCCTTTAAAGGTGGCTTCTCAAAGCGCTTTACAGGATGACAATAACAATAAATAAGAAGACTACAACAATAAATAAGAAAAATTTCACAAGACAGGACACAATTATAATTACAGCAATACAACAATAACAATAGAGGAGACCGTGGAAGATGGTATTAAGAAGAGCAGAGGGGTGAAGAATGGAACCAGTTAAGTAAAGGCTTTTCTGAAAAGGAGGGTTTTGAGTCTGGATTTGAAGGAGTTTAGAGAAGGTGACTCTCTAATATCCTTGGGCAAGGAGTTCCAGAGCTTGGGGGCATAGCAGGAGAAGGCCCTGTCGCCCATACAATGTAGACGGGCTTGGGGGACAGTAAGGAGGGCAGAATTTGAAGAGCGGAGGTTGCGAGGTGGGGAGTAGGGCGATAAAAGTTCAGACAGGTATTGAGGTGCCAAGCCATGTAAAGCCTTGTAGGTGAGCATGAGGATTTTAAAGTCTACGCGGAATTTGACCGGAAGCCAGTGCAAGGACTCCAGGATAGGAGTAATGTGAACACTTGCACTAGATCTGGTCAGGATTCTGGCTGCTGAATTTTGGACATACTGCAGCTTGTTCAGAGTAGATTTAGATACCCCAGGGAGCAGAGCATTGCAGTAGTCAATTCGAGAGAATACAAATATGTTGATCAGCTTTTCAGCCACAGTTAATGATAGCATAGGGCGTAGTCTTGCGATATTTCTAAGGTGAAAAAAAGATGTTTTGACAGTATGCTGTACATGTGGGTCGAATGTTAAGCCAGAATCGAATATAACCCCAAGGTTTTTCAATTTTGATTGGAGCTCAAGTACAGAGCCATCTACAGACAGGGTTACAGGACTGGCTTTGCGAAGTTGATGGGGGGTACCAATAAGCATGACTTCAGTCTTGTCACAGTTAAGATGAAGGAAGTTTTGAGTCATCCAAATTTTTATGTCAGAGATGCAATTAGATAGAATAGAGACAGCCACATCAGTGTCGGGTTTGGTATGGATGTATATTTGAGTATCGTCAGCGTAAAAATGAAAGCTGAGGCCATGTGATCTTAAAAGCTGACCAAGTGGGAACATGTAAATGCTGAAGAGCAAGGGGCCCAGTATTGAGCCCTGAGGGACACCAGACTTGACAAGACCAATTTCAGACCTGTACCCATTGAGAGAGACAAAGTGACAGCGATCAGTGAGGTAAGACTTAAACCATTTGAGGGCAGTGTCAGAGACTCCAAACACAGTCTCGAGACGAGAAAGCAAGATGTTATGGTCAACAGTGTCAAAGGCAGCACTGAGATCAAGAAGGATGAGTATGGAAAGAGAACCAGAATCAGAAGCTATTAGGAGATCGTTGGTGACTTTGACTAGGGCGGTTTCTGTGCTGTGAAGTTGACGGAAGCCAGTGGGGAGTGAGAAAGTCAGTGGGGAGGAGAAACAGAGTGATTAACCCAATTCATAGATGGGTTGTATTAGGAGGCCATGATTGGTAAAGGTCAATGGGAAATTTGGCCAGGACGCCAGGGTAACACCCCTACTCTTTTCGAGAAACACACTGGGATTTTTAATGACCACAGAGAGTCAGGACCTCGGTTTTATGTCTCATCCGAAGAACAGTGCCTATTTTCAGTATAGTGTCCCCATCACTATACTGGGGGATTAGGACCCACGCAGATCGCATCCTACTGGCCCTCCTAACCACCTTAGTTTTTCCCAGAAGGTCTCCCATCCTGGTAATGACCAGGCTCACACCTGCTTTAGTGGGCTGCCAGGGTGATATGGCTGCTGGCAAAATTCAGATCCTTTAAATAACAAATCTTAACCTGGTGTTGCAAATTTTTGCCTCTGGTTAAAATTATTTTGATTTTCCTAGTAGGAATGGTAATCTTGTAACTCTATGTTTTTCGTTGTATTCTACTGAGGGGTAATATTTTGCCAATTTTCTTGTTCTCTCTCACCAAGTTAAAGAAATACCTTTGAAGAAACATTTTGAAGAATCACTCAACATGCAACTTTTGTTTTGCATTATTATTCTGTACTTTTTAAATGTATTAATTACCACATTGAGTATCTCCAGAGCTCATTATTTAAAAGTGCCAGAACAGAGGCTAATTATTTGAAATTGAAATGGTTTGCTCCCTTCTCCGAAGTTGCGGATGGGTAATTAACATTTGCTAATGAGCTGTCATTTTTCATGTCCTTGTTTCCTACAGCCATTCAAAGACAGATGCGAGTGGTTCTATGAGCATCTCCACGCCGGTCAGCCTGACTCTGATATGGTGCACAGACCCGTCAATGAGAATGACATTCTCCTTGTTCACAGAGGTACTTTAATGATATGCATCTTTATTAGCATTTTTATTGTGCTGAACCCAGGACTCATCACACCTAGGATTTCAAATCCTGTGCTGGATCATTTAAGACATGGTTCATTAGCTTATTAATCAGGGTTCATTAGCTTTTAATTTTTGTCCCCTAAAATCTTCTTTGTCTTATTTAATTATAGAACACATATGTGTCTTGCAGATGCCCCCTTTAGCATGATGGTATTGTTGACTTGGCCCATTATTATGTTAAAATATTACAAGCATTTAAATATATATTTACATGACACATAAATGTGTTGCACACAATGTGTTCTGCAACTTCTCAATTGTAATTTCAATACAGAAGCTTTTCTTGTCACAATTCTAATGTCATTTTTTTCTTTAAAATTGCAAAACTCAAATTATAAAAAATATTCCTATATTATTGAGCATTAATTAATTTTTTTAAAAGTTAATCATTTCATTTGGAGGAAGGCATGTTTAATAATAGATTTTAATGTTTTGATATATTTGGTGTTTTTGTGGCCAAAACACCTTTTCCCAGCACTGGTTTCATAAGAATGTTCTGAGAGCCCCTGCTGAAGTGAACCAAATGCCAGTTATACCAGAAAACTGTCCTTTCATCGACGTACTGAACTGCCCTGAAAGCACAGTAAAAGCATTTTGTTTATTGCAGTCACATTTTTATTCCTTGATCACATGCCCCATCTATGTTGAGAACCAATTGCTTGAATTTTAATGAAATATAAAGGAGAGGAAAAAATTGTTTTGTTCTCTTATAGAAGAGACAACAGCACAATAAAAAAGAAACAATTCTAACATGAATTTCAAAATTTACTCTGTATACATTGAATGCATAATGAAGATATTAAGTCTCCAAAATGTTTCAAGTAACAACAAGAATGAACTAGGGGTGGGTGGTGTAACTGGTATAGATGGTATACTGGTAGAAATATGTACTACGATATGGACTTGGCTATACCGTTTATACCGGTAGAGAATTGATTTAGATTTTTACTTAGATTGCTCTGCCAGCATCGTTGCAAAATGGGGTTTGGAAATTTTTGCTATTGACCTGTCATAGTTTAAAATTCTGCCATATTTTAGCTCCAATTATGTAATTCTGAAAATGTTCATCTTGCTGATATTTGGAAATCTGATAGATTCAGAATTATTGATCTTTAGTGGTTCTGACGTCCGGTTTATGATGGATCTGAGGTCATTGTGGCCAATAAAAACACACAGTGTCCTCTTCCCTTTTCCGTGAAAACAAACGCACTTATTCGGTGTGCCCGTCTGCAAACACAAATATGCGGCGAAATGGAGAAAGGCAGCGTTAGCGAGATGGGAACAAGCGACAAAATTGTTGAAAAGAAGGGTGCTTCTTCGGTTGATTGGAAATGGTTCAGAATTTAAAAGTTGGACCACAATCAGAAAAAGAAGAGTCTGAGCAGCTGCTTCTCAAAATTAAATGTCCCAGTGTCAGTTCTGCAAAATAAAAATGTTCTTAAAATGTTTGACTTCTACTTCAGTTCAATGTGAAATTTAAATTTTAAAATTTTAAAAATTAAAGAAACAACACAGTAGCTAACCAACTGTTAATAATAACCTAATAGTTAACTCCAGGCAATAAAAACGTATTCTCCAAGTCTTGTACTATCGTTACTGTCTAAAATTAAAATTATACCGTGATAAAAATTTTAGGCCATATCGCCTAGCCCTAGAATGAACTATGTGAGAAACTGTAGGAAACTTTTAAAACTGTAGCAAGATAAATTTTCAATTTGCAGTTATACATAATTCCTTGAATATGAAACAGTTTTTATGCTCAAAATTGATTGAAGATATGTAGAATACCTATTTTAGCAAACATTCATTCAGTTGTTACTCTTTGACACTTGATTGATAAACCAACTGTTGTGTCTTCAGGTTAGGGCAAAATATTCATGATAACTTTACAGATCAGTAATTAAGTACTGGCTCGTAATTGCCTTGGATCCTTATATCATATGATACCATTTTGAATGTATTTTAAATGAAAGCATTTTATTTTTTTTGCTTTATTAGAATTTGGTTCAAGGTATACATTTGGTATACCAAGGTATTCAATGGCAGTAAATGTAGCTTAGCAGTGATGGTTCCAATACAGCTAGTCTTGTTTGTTGGGGAGAATTTCAGGAAGAGCTTTGTAATATTTTCCCTCTGCTTTCAGACCATTTACCAAATAGATAGCATTAGATTGGTCAAATAAGTTGTAGGTGAACACAATAGGCATCTTTCTTGCCTTATTTTGTGTATGCCTTTTAACATAGTTTAGAGTTCCAAAGTCTGCTCCCTTACCTTGTGTGAAACCTGGACAATAAGGAACATAGACTGCGAGGTAGTGGTAGGGCTGTGGGGTCATAACTGGAAGGTTGGAGATTTACCTTTCAGGTGTAGCAGTGCTGTTGTACCCTTGAGCAAGATACTCCATTCGCTTTGCTTCGGTAAATTGCCCAGTCTAAATGGTCACAATTCTTAATGGCTTTGGACAATATCATCACCAATTAAATAATACAGCATAGTAAGCAAGTGTACCTCTGGTAACCCAGTACTCAATGGTATAACAGGGAATAGAAGATATACCATCAGAAATATCTGAACAACAGTCCTGGCAGATTAAGACTGAAGCTGAATGAGACATCCTTGGTTTTCTTGCTATTGGATTGAGTCTGTACTCTGACAGGAAATGTCTTGGAAGCTGATATACAAAATATTGTCACATCTTCTTTTCTCAATATATTCCCCCAAGTGCTGTAGCAGCCATAAAATGGTGATGGGTGATGGGTGAAGGGTAGTGAAGCTCCTAGTCATGAACTGGCACAGAGGCACACTTAGGTTGAAGAAGAAGTGCATATCAGCAGTTGTAACTGCGACTGGGATCTGCCCGGCTCACCCTTTTTGGGGAGGGGGATAGGAAACATGCCCTAAACATAGTCTCCCTCATCACTCCCTATTGGGTAGCCTTGTGGATATCACCTTTCTGCAAGATATGGTAAGAGAAAACATGAAGAAAGGCAACATAAGTAAGAAAATTATGGTTCTTAATTGAACTGGATGCAGAAGAATATCTGGGATGGAGCCCAGCACTTTTAGGCTCCAAAATATCAACAGGTGGAAGTACAGTGAGAATGATACTGTTATGAAAGGCTCACCATGGCTATATTGTGCAGTACGTGACCAGATATCTTCCAAGACAACACTTCAGACACTACAGATTACATGCATAGGCTGCTGTGCCTATGATCTGGATATTCCCCCAACACAGTGATGGAGTTCTGAGGGGTTCCAAAGCTTCATGTCCTACTACTGTAGGTCCTTCCAGGGGTTTGCAGTCTGACTGCTATCTGGCTGTCAGTCTGATGCACTGCCTGATGGATAAGTGGGGTCCCTTTGCCTTGATAGAAGACTACAAGGAAGTTTTCTGTGCTCTCAAGGAGGTTCTCTCCCTGCCTCTAGTTCTGGCTGACCAGCACCCTGACCGCACCCTGCTTGTGATGAGCCCCTACTTCTAGACACCAGTTTCAGTGTTTTGGGCACTGGGGCAGTGCTTGGTGCAAGGGCAGTCTGATGGACAACAGGTGATAGTCTACTTCAACCAGAGTACGAACTATCCCGAATGGAACTACTCCATCTCACACCCAGGAAACTAGATGTATCTCCAACAGCCTAAGGGTGCTGCTGTAGGCAGTGAGTGGAGAAGCTTTCACAACAGAATTCCTCTGGACTAAATAATTCAAACCTGCACTTGGGCTCTCGGTTTGTTGGGCTTAGCCCCCAATGCAAATAGTTAAGATTATTAAGATGTGGTTGCCCATGTTTGTGGTTATGGTTGATCAATTCACTCTGCAATACTTTTTGTTTGTCCTGCAGTGCCATGTGCTTGCCTATTGATGATGTCATGGCAAAGAAAAATGTTTTGATAGGATGCATACTCCCAGCAGAAAAAAACACAATATTTAGATTTATTAGTACAGATTGAGATGTTGTTTTAAAAAAATACTTTATGATAGTCTTCCTCACAAGTATTAGAAAACACTAAAGAATCTAAAGAATATCAGTTTTGCACAAATATATATATTTTGCAACTACCATAGGGGACATTGTTCAAGTATTTTAATTGTGATTTAAGAAAATAATATCAAAGTCATTGCCATTCCAAATACAAATGGCCTTGGAGATCGTTTTGCAGAAGCATATTCAGAATTTCCTAAATTCTTTTCAGCTGTGCTTGACTGACTGCATTATGGAAATGAAATATGTTTAATTGGCAACAGGAGGTTCTCTCAGTGATTCTTAGGGCATCACACACGTACTCTGTAGAACTATTTTATCTTTGTGGTTTACTAAGCTAAATTACCATAATGTCAGGTTGCCCTCTGTACCATAAACACACTTAGGCAAGACATAAAGCCCCTTGGAAGTAAACAAGAATGTCCTTTTCTAGGTGAGTTATTGATACATATGCTTGTGAAGTGAGTCATTCTTTACTTACCTAAGGCACTCAATAATCTTAAAACATCACACTTACATTGTAAACCCCATGGTTGCTGTGCATGGCTGGTGCCATGGTTTTATTTACATAGGCCTGAAGCCAAATTAGCAGAGTCAATAAACTTTTCTTAAACAATATTTCAAACCAAATATTATATCTGACAGGGACTGAATTGGAGACAACAGCAATGTGCTGGTTAGGGCAAGGCTCTTAATTTTATCCAGCACTTTTTAAAAGATTAAAATCAAACATTTTTCCCTAAATTTTTTTTTCTAACAAAATGCCTGCACCCCAAAAACAGGCCCCCCAAATTCTCAGACTTACACATTCTTACACCAGTACTCATAGGGGCATATCTAAATTCTTCCTGATACTTTATGATTTTCAGTGGGACAAGATCAGGGCTTGTGTTACAGGTACCAGCAATACAAGCATGGGATCACCATAACTATAAATATGGAGTATTGAGAGGGCATTAGCTTCAGTGTTTTCATTGTAACTCATTTATTCTAAACTAACAAAGTGACGTACGCAACAAAGAATAGTTATCAGCTCCACTGCTACATAAAGACAAAGTTTGCATATATTCAGAGATGACAAACTCGAACATCACATGTAACATATAAATATATTGTAACGCTTCGGGGTTCACGTGAGGCACCCTCGCCGCTGCTGCATCACGTGGGCCCCCCACCGTCGGGGACTTGAACCCGGGCCTCCGGCGTCACTCAACAGGGACCCAGCCTCTTGAGCCAAAGTGAAATCTCCCGTCGGCCCAGCAGCTGTGGCAACTGCTATTCACAGGGGAGGGCGTTGACGTCACGGCTCTGGTAAGCCAGCTCAGCTCTCGCAAACAATGGAGGCCGTATGCGTTACAATATTATTACTAACCTGTGAATAAGAAGTATTGAGAGGAGACGGTTAGCTTCGGTGTTGTCGTCGCCCCTCATTTATTTAAACTAAGAACATGACTTAGTAACCCTTCCTATGTCTGCTCTTCTAAAGGAACGTTTCCAGTCTCAAGATGCACTATAGTGAATTGAAGGAAGGACTGAACACATATGCTATTACCATACCATGAATCAAATCTTATCTACCCCTTTCACTTGCATGCAATCTCTTGTTATATGTTCAAGCATAACTTTTGTTATCTGCTTCTTAGAAATGTTCTTTGTTCTGAATGTTTCAGTTCCTGCAGTTGGTACCCTCTATTTTACAGTCTGCCGCTGTGGATTTGCTTTGCAGCTCATTTTTTCTTTCACAAAACTTTAATGAGTGCATGCTGTTCTTGCAAGCTTTGAAAAGTCCAGTGTCACCAAAGTTTCAGTGCCACCAGAGAGAACAAACTGATATGAATTTGGTGTATATTAGCAGCTTTCAGTAGCATATATGAACCACAGTTGTTGCAAATTAAGTATGAATAGCGGATTGTTTCAGACATTTCTCAAGCAGTACTATATGTTATTAAGAGTATGTTTCTCAAAATTGAATGTCAAGTTGAGAGTATGTTTGAATTGACTTGCTTCAGGCTGCTATTGCAGTACTAAGTCCACTCTTCTTACTGCTTTCAGATTGTTGTTTTTCTTTAAAACATAATCACTGCACATGCAGCAGTCGGTGAAGTGCTCTCTCATCCACTTTGTTTCTTTCTGTGCTATGGCTAATTGCTGGCAAGTTCATGGTTTTCTAAAGGGAGATATATGATTTCATGCTGACACTGTATGCATATTAAAAATAGAAAATTCATAATCTAATCTCTTCAATATAATATATTTTCTTCACATTTAATAATATATGAAAATTATTGGAATACCTATTTTCTTCTGTGGTTTGGGATTTGAACGATACTATTTAATAAAATATTAGAGTTTTCCACAATGTGTTCTGATTGTACAATATTACTTGTGACTGTAATATGCAAACAATTTCAAATATCATAAGAAATTGTCTCACTGTAAACTGGGTGAGAATTTTTTGTTTGTTTTTGGTAGCTCTTTGCATGATTTATGGAGTTATGATTCATTTGTAAATATTTCAAAATTGTTATTGTGCTATTTAACATAGAAAGATGCTATCTTGGCAGATAATTCATATTCCAAGAAGGCAATCCAAAGACTAAAAACATTTCCAAGAACTGTTGAAATGTGGTTACATTTGACTTCAATTCATATACTGTGTATTTGGTTAAAACGGTAAATGCAGTGGGTTAATATATTTTGCATGGAAAGCTTCATAAATGACAAGTGGTTGTGTTCTAATACAGTATGTCTGAATATTGCCATAAGCAATACTGTGATCCTGGCATATGTTATTACGGATGACTAAAATGTTATGGATGAGGGTAGGCGTGCAAAGTATTTACATACTGTTTAGCAGCAAAATTTGCTGTCTATGTTTCTGACCCTCAAGCTGAGATATAGAACCCTTGGTACTCAAGCAAGAAAAACCAGCAGACACAAATGCACAAAGAATAAAACAGAAAAAAATCTATTCATCCATTTTCTAGCAACTTCATCCAGTACAGGATCCCGGTTTTTGCCGGAGCCTATCCTGGCAAGCAATAGTTGCAAGGCAGGATATACCCTGGGTGGGACACCATTCCATCACAGGACATGCACAGACACAAACAGACACACACACTCACACCAGGTAAGTTTTCCCAGAAGCTTATTAACCTACCAGTATGTCTTTGGACTGCGGAAGGAAACCGGAGTACCCAGAGGAAACCCACACAGATCTCCACGCAGATAGTGCCCTAAGAATTGAACCCAGAACCCAAGTGCTGCGAGTTTGCAATGCTAACCACTTTGCCACCCCAAAGGGTTCTTTAATAAATTAGTACCTTATTTAAAGAATTGAAGATGAAATTATCGACTAAATTTATTACATTATTACATTGTTCTTTAAGTGGATTTCTTCCTGGACAGACCTTTATAGAAAAGATAGAGATTTTTTTATTTAAAAGCACTGAATTTTGCTGGTCTAATTGCTTAGCAAAAAATGAAAAGTTCCTTTTTGTATTACTGCTGGAAATATTTTAGGACTTCTCTTGTGTGGGAGATGCATATTTGACTTCCAGGGTTTAGATCAAATATAATAGATTGTTAAAATATTTAAGAAAAGTAAACTTCCATGGTTACTACAACCACTTTTTATTTAATTAGGCTAATACTTTAAGAACATTGTGCTTGATTCAAAAATCAGATATTTGCATGAGTTTTTTTCTTAAATATCCTTCTGAAAAACAGTGTTACAGCAAAACCTAACATTTTAAGCATTCGACTAAATGTATCCCCAGGTGGTCCGGCAGCATGTAGAAAGACCCCTAATTGGGATGATTAAAATTAAACTTTAACAGGAGCAATTATTTTTTATTGACAGTGCACTGGGAATAGAGAAGCCTGTATTGTTTCATTTTATCTTCAAAGTGTATCAATGAACATTTCATATGTAAAAGATTAGCTTCTTATTGCTACATTGTTATAAACATTACAGCAATGTACTTAAATGGTATTGTTTCATTTGAATAGTTTTCGTTTTGATCACCAGAGAACCCTCATTTAAATAAAAACAAAGCAAAAAATCAGTTAGCTGTTTTATTTTGCAGAATCTATTTTCCGGAGCAGCTGTGAAGTTGTGTCTAAATCAAGTAATGAGAAGTTGAAGCAAGGGATTGCAGTGCGTTTCCATGGAGAAGAAGGGATGGTGGGTAAACACACAGAAAATATTCTGAGATAAAGGACAATTAAATGAGATGACATGCAGGGAGTTTGCAAGGCTGAGTCAAGCCGGCAGAAGCAAATTTAGGAAATGACAAAAAAAAATTCAAACAAATTAGCCCATTTTCTCTGCCCTATGATTCTATTTTTTTCCTGTCACAACACCTCAAGGTTTGTTTGGAAATAAAGGCACAACAGCTAAACCTTGACGTTTTAACACTTTAATATCTAGTTTCAGGAGCAGTTGGCCATATTGCGTTGTGCTATGTTTGTACTTCAGTGAAATTAAAAGGTTGTATAAGAAAACACATTGGTAATTAAAGTAAAGCAGTAATGCTTAAAGAGCTGATTTGAAAAAAGGGTAAGATACATTAATACATACATAGTTGATTCTATTGAGGACAGCATGCTATAGTTTTCATTCAGAATTCAGATGCAGTAGAATAATGAGGAACTCGGAAGTATACTGAAAGCAAGAGCTTCCATACAGGTGAAGCTCATATGTGACTTAAGCAAATGATATACGATGCTGGGGGCCATCTATAAAAATATTGTTTGCATATGGAGAGTTTAATGAAATCTGGGGGGCATTTGGCATTTATTGACCAATACAGCTTAACAAAACACATACTCCAGGATTGTGATATCTGTACAAGGTACAAGGCGAAACAGGCAAGCAGCTGCAAATTAAGTAACTGCAATTTCAACATGGGGCTCAAGCAGCCAGTTTAATCAAAAACAGTCTGCTGAGAACACCATAGAGTGGGATACCATAGTGGGGCTCATTTTCTAGAACAATGCCGGAGACTGCTATTTCCAGCTCCAACAGCCGGGTGTGTGTTTATTGACTTTTCAATAAACAGAAGAATGCTGCTGCATCCCTTCTACTGAATTCCAGATGCTGGTAGCCTCTAATCCACAATGCATACAGGTTGTAGTGGATGTACATGGTGGCCCATCACCCTAATCATTGAGTTTACTTTGCTGATTCCATTTTGTGTCCACTGCCTGAATATGTGTGCATGTAAATTATGGATTTGTACAAAAATGTTAATGTAGTACAAAGCTGGTGAGCATAGGAACAGAAACTACATCAGAAAGTACAAGTGACATACAGTTCACATTTAAATTTGAATGTTTGAATTCTTAGCTTTTGATGAATTTATTCAAATATGTAAAGATTCACAATGGCCTTCACCCAATTTACTTCAATTTAAATCATCAAAGCCCAAATTCAGAGAATCCTTCAACTTTGTAGTGTAGTTATATTGTTGTTGAGATAAGTAATCTAGGTCACAAGCTAACTTGGAGGTCATCAAATGAAAGTACTTTCAAATCCATAATTGCAAAGCTAGTTCCTTTCATGACACAGCATTAATGAAGGTAATGTGGCCAATGTATGTAATAACTCACTAGTGTAGAAGTAAGGAATGCTATGTACTGTGCAGAATCCAATCCCGAATGTAGGAGAATTACTTATAGAGGGGCTAAAGAACCCAGCTGGCTCAGGGATCCCAGATAATACCTTATGTTATCATGTAACTTTTCAGAAGGGTATAGCCAAAAGAACCAAAACTCTTTCAACTGCAAAGCTCAACAGAAAAATACAAAGCAATCCAAACCCCCTCTGAAGTACATGGGATATGTTAGATTTCCTAAGCAGCAGTCGGCTGGAATGGATAACAAAGGAGAGTCTTTTTTCCTTATTGCTTTGGGGCTCTGTCTTCAGGATCCACATGCCTTTCAGATGTCTCTTACTTTCTGAGGGTCTGCAGGGGGTATGAATGGTGAATGATGGACACACTGTTTGCGCCCTGTCTTTGATGGTCTTTGTTCTTATAACATTTTGATATCCTCTGTTGCCAGGGCCAGGGTGTTGTACGTGAATGGTTTGATATCCTGTCCAATGAGATCATTAACCCAGATTATGCCTTGTTTACACAGTCTGCTGATGGTGAGTTTGACTAAACTGCTAAAGTTTTATTTTTTAAATATGTTTTTTTTTACAAATACCACTGTAGCTGGTCAGGAACCATATTTTTTATTCAGTGCCTGGAGTAATATCTGACCTTGAATTTGGTAGGTCTAATGCTAGGCTTCTGTTTATAATATAGTAACTTTAACATGTAACTTTTAGTGAGTACTGTCTCTTTGGGTGACTGCAGTAAAACATTAGAAATTCTTTCCCATCTCATTCGTTAATATGGAGGGAAAATGGCTGACAATGATTGAACACCACAGATGTTTGTATCCTGAACCATAATCTTTAGCAGAGAAATATGAAATGGTTCCCTGGTGGGATGTGTCAGTTTATGGTTATCTACCAAAGGATGTTACATAGTGCCCTTAGCAGTCTTTTATTCTTGTTTGAATAGAAATATAATTAAGACTTGTCTGCCATTTAGAAATTTACATCTAGAACTTCTTCCAATCTTTCACAGTGCCAGGATTGTTCTCTGTATTTTTCTCTAATTTTGGGTTTATGTGAGAGATTCCAGCAACATATACATAAGGTAAAAAAAAGGTTTTTGTTCATTTTGTTTAAAATGTGCTAAATAGAATTATTTATGGTAAGATATAAAAATCTTAATGTAATATGAGATGCACATCTGCATCGTAACTAAGTGTCACAATTTCATCTCAGTATTCTTACACTGCTGCCTATCTTTAATTTTAGTCAACTTAGTTGACTAAAATTATCTTATTCTTAGTTATCTTATTTCTTTCCTTTCATGTAGTTTGTGTTTTCACTTGCTATTTAATATTTTTATGAATTGTGCTCAGTGATGTAATTTTCTCCCGAATATGAAAGTATTTTTCATTTGTATTTGAAATTAAAATGTTCTAAAATGCCTTAGGCATTGAAAAGTACAAGAATTAAGAAACATATATTAGAAATACAAGCTACTGCATGAGCATGAAATTATTTAATGGAAGTGCTTGAAACTTGGCTAAATGAAAATGATAGAAATGGTATTCTGTTAAATGAATAGGTGCTTATATATTTAGAAAAGATAGTCTCAACAGAAGAGGTAGCAGGAAAGTATCAAATGTGTGAAATATTCTGAAAGCATTGGAATGTAATGTAAAAGAAAGAAATGTCTCATTTATTTTTATGAGAATCATTAACATAAAACAAAAAAAAACTTTATTATACTGTACAATAACCCCAAAATACATGTACATAGGGGAACACTAAATAATGATGTATATCCCCTATCCTAAATAGTTTGGGAAAGCCTGCTAAATATACAAAAGGTTGGATTTAAAAGACAAGTGTAGTTAAATTATCAGGTATCGTCATTTTTGTTGTAGCCAATAACATGCTGTGTCGTTTTGCTGCATAGAAATTGTGATGTGTAAACAGTGAGACAAGTGTGTACAGTATGTGCTGTAGCGTGCAGCTTCTGATCAATATCTACTGTACATATCAATATCTTAACAAAAGAGTGGAGTTAATAATTACAGTGTCTGATAATAACAAAAATGCAAACAACACTGAGGATGAAAAAGCAAAAGAAGACAATTCTGTGGCAATGCTACTGATATTTTATAATAATAATAATAATATACTTTATTTTATATAGCGCCTTTAAAGGTGGCTTCTCAAAGCGCTTTACAGGATGACAATAACAATAAATAAGAAGACTACAACAATAAATAACCATTTTAAAGATATTAATCCATATATCTGTATTTTGCAGCACAAACAGTAGGAATAAAATGTAATTTGAGTGAATTAGATTTTAATTAGTGATTGACATGGCTTAGCTACTACAGCTGTTCATATTGGCTGCTAACATCTAATTTACCTTGAATTGCTGTGATCAGGTTTTTTTGAAGAGTTTAATCAATTAGAATAAAATATTCCCAAATAACAAGCTTGATACTAATACGAGTCCAATTTGTTATAGTAGTAAAAAATAATAATGGAGGTTTTGAAATTGTTGGTGCTTATAACATATATAAACGCTCTACAAAGTTTGCACAGCAATGCACTCCAATTATGCAGTGTGGAGGTAACACTGGTGACTATTTCAGTACAACAAATTTGATCAACATAATCATGGTACATTACTTATGACTCATGATTTTCTAAAGATGTGAATGTCAAACACGTCAAAGCAGTTATCTTTGCTTTAAACACTACAACATTCAGAGGACTTTCTTTGTGAAGACCCTGGGGAAATACAAATGAGCATGTATTATTTTAATGAAAATGAAAACTACTGCTAAAATGAACCGCCACACTTTCTTTTTTAGGTTCTTTCTTGACTTGATGTGGAATGTTTGCCTGTGTAATTTGTATTTAGTTTTGAAGCTAGCTGAAAACCTATTCATAAATAGCAAAATTATTAGGCTAAGGTTAGAAAAAGAACTTGCATTTTAAAAAGTAGACTATGCTGGTTTATGGTTAAGGTAGTAATAATGTTTGCATGTACAGTATATAGTGTCAGTTATCAGTTAGTAAGATGTGCCTCCTCACATTTGAGACTGTTCTTGCTAGCTGTATTGTTTCGATATTTTGAAATCATATCCCTGTTAAGGAATTTAACACACAATTACCAGAACAGAAAAACTATTGCTACTTTTGTATGCTATAGGCTTTATTATTACAGGTATTTGCTTAGCATGTGGCTAGCATAAACTGAGACAACAATGCAAGTGTTATGTAAAACAAATTGTGATAACTGTAATTGTGTAAAGGTAGTATAGATACAGAACATTAAAGATAAACCACTGATTTGTCTTCCATATTTACTTTCTCACTGCCCTGCTCTTGCCACCACTTACTTGGTTGACAAACAATGTCCTAGGGATAAAATGTGTTGCGCTTTTTTTGTGGAAAAACCATTCCACTCCAGCTTCCCCTCAGATCTTGAAGGAATGCAAACATGGTGACCAAGGATGTCTCATTGTGTTGCAGTCTTCATCTGCCAGAACAGCTGTTGAGATACTCCTTATGGTTAATCATTTTCGTCCTTTTCTGCCGTTGAGCACTTGGTTACTGGAGCGCTGTTTGCTAAGTATGTAGGATGCAGGAATCTTTGACAGTAACCAAAAAAGGCCCAGGGTTTCATCATATCAATAATAACTAACTGTGATTCTGTTAAATAACTTTGCCAGTGATTGGCAAAGATAAAGGGTTGGGGTTAGGATTCCTGTGTAGAATAGCCAGTAAGGAACGTTGCTCACTTTATTGCACTGGAACCCCACAAGGCTGCTGTCTTAGTCCAAGGTTGTACTCCCTACTTACTCACGACTGCACAGGAGGACACAGCAACAACCGCATCATTAAGTTTGCCGATGACACCACTATAATAGGACTGATCAGTGATGATGACGAGTCCACTTACATGGATGAAGTTGTACAGCTGCTTAGGTGGTGTCATAGCAATAACCTGGACTTGAACATAAAGAAAACGAAAGAGCTAATAGTGGACTTTCGGAGACACAGGCCATACACTCACAGCCCACTCAGTATTGATGGAACGGAAGTGGAAACAGTCACCAGCTTTAGGTTTTTGGGAATTCACATCTCTAAAGATCTAACCTGGACTGTGAACACTGACTCTATCATGAAGAAGGCTCAGCAGCGCCTTTATTTCTTGAGGTGCCTCAATACATGTGTTGGTGAACTTCTACCGTTGCACCATCGAGAGCGTCCTCACCAACGGGATCACCGTGTGGTATGGCAACACCTCTTCGCGAGAAAGAAAGGCACTGCAGAGAATGGTCAATATTGCCCTGAAGATCATCGGCTGCGGTCTCACCGAGATTAAACAGCTCTATGAGGACCGCTGCCGTGGTAGAATTCTGGCCATCACAGAGGACAGTCACCACCCCGGGCATGAGCTCTTCACCCCACTGCCCTCAGGCAAGAGATATAAGAGCATACAGACACTTACCACTAGATTCTTCAATAGCTTCTATCCACAAGCAGTGAGACTGGCGAACACATTTAGCCATCCCCCTCGGACCACACCTACACCATCACCATCTACCTCTTTATGATTTCTTATCTATTGCACATCTCCAGTCATTGTTTACACGTCTGTATTGTTTACATTCAAACTGTCTACATGTTTACGTGCACATTGTCTATTGTTTGTTTGTACATTGTCTTGATGCACTGTTTGCACTTTGTCTTGTTTTTTACACTTGTTTTACAATCGAGAGACTTTCTGTAAGTGAGAATTCCGTTGTACCAGTACCGGTTACATATGGCAATAAAGTTCAAGTTCAAGTTCAAGAAGTAGCAACATGATAAAGAAGAGATGTGTTGGTTGTAGGAGACACAGGAGTCTAGAGTGACATTGAGGTTGTTGATAGAGGAGGGTGATAGGGTGGCGATGGAAACTGCTGGACAAGTCAGAGTTTGTGAAGTTGAGTTTAAGATAATGATAGTGCTTCCAAGATGAGCTGCCTGTGAAACAGGCAGAAATACAGGACGATACATGATTAACAGTGGGTGGAAAAGAGAACAATCTGAGCATCACCAGATTAAAAATGCTATGAAAAGAGTGTGGGAGGAGATGATAGGACCTAGAGAGTTGTTGCAAAGAAAATGCAATTAATTTAAAATGCTGAGAGGAAAGGAGCTAATGGTAAAATATGTTTAAGCTTGTTGAGATTTTCTTTGGTAATCTTCACAAAACAGGTTAAATAATAGATCATTATGAGTACTATAATATTTTATTCCTTCAGATTGCTGCATCTGGGAGAAAGCCGATTAAGCAGAGTTTAATATTCTAAGAAGATAATAACCCCAAATCACTCTTCTGGCTTGTTTGTTTTTTAGCTCTTTTGTGTGAGATTTTTACAATAATAGATAGTAAAGTTAGTTATACTGCAAATCGAGTTATATCCCAGAAATAAAGGAATACAGAAAAATAGCTATGGCCTCACTACAAACTGGAGATTGATAAGAAAGAAATGGGCCTTGAAAACAGTTACATAGATGTGTACACTTTTGTTGGTATAACCCAGCAGCAAATTTGTTTAGACATTAGATATTCTGCTGCTGACTGTAAACAGGGTGATCATGAAGTTCAATAGGAGTGAATAGGCATGTGTCCTAGACACCCAAATCCAGAAGACAAGACACTTTGTGCTGTGAAAAGGAGTATGGAAAACAAAAATTGACAATTAACTTCTAAAGTGGTAGAACATATGCAAGGCAGTCTCCAGACATTAGTTCCACAGCATGAGGTAAAATGGGAGAGCAGCAAGACATAAACTATACTTCATGTCAACTATTTACTGTGGTTTGCAAAAAAGATGGCACATTCTTTTCTGACTTTTTTTAAATCTTACATCTAGGTATATATAGCGCTCAGATAGCCTTCATGTATTTGAGTAATACAATCATATAAACATACTTGAGCTGAACCATCTGCAAACAAAAAAGGGAATTAGTAAAACTGTTTTATAATTTGAGCTACTGGATGATCTTATAAAAGGCAATAGTATTTTTGAAGAAGTGATACTGTCCAACCAATATATCAGTTCTCCAGAAGGGACTTATGAACATTCATTCCCCTAAATCACATTATTTTTTAATTCAGTCCAAAATCACATTATTTTAAGGAAGCAGATTACACTGCTTTTAGATGACTAAACTGGTAAGGAAGCCTGTGCATCGCAGTTCTGCCCCGACCTGGCCATTCACGAGATGTGATGAGTAAATCCACTTGATAGTGAAAGTATTTCAGGAATTGACTACAGCCCTGCAGATCAGGTTTGTTAAGCTCATTCATATATGTGATACATAACTGAGTAAGAGATTGGAAGGCACCATGAAGTATTGATCACATTTGTACTTTTCAGTGCTATGAATGGTTCTTTTTTTAATCGTTCAACTGGTTTTTAATTATAAATTTGCATACATATACAGTATACTGTATATTAAGCTAGCTTTAAAGGATCTTTAGGTTTTCTTTGGCCTTATAATACATTTTATAAACAGAGATTTTGTACCATTTATACTAAAAAAAATATTTGCACAGTCCCAAACAATTTTTCAAGTAACTGAATGAACATTGTTAATGATTTATCTATTAATTAACAGCTGTTCCCTTCTCTCTGTGCCTATACGCCATCCTACAGATAGTCACAGGGCATTCTAAAATCCACCTTCACATATGTGATGGCAATCTCCTTCTGTTTTCTCTGTTAAGACTATTTCTGTTTTCCCGATGCCCTGTATCAGCACAAATTCACTAACACCTCAAGTTACTTCACACTCTCCTAAATCGTGTTTCCCTCTTTATTACATGGTATTTTGCTCCTGTGTGAGGAAAAAGTGGTCTCGTATAACCAAGCACTTTTCTTAAAAAAAGCTACTAGCTGCTGGTGTTTTTCTTTTGCAAAAATTAATTAGTTTTTTTGAATGTACGGGTGACTGGCTTCTCTCTAGTAATCAAATTGTGTACTGGATATACACAGTTGTTAGCATGAATGCGAAATAACTTACATTACAGCAGTGTTTCTCTACACATCTGATTCCATCAGTTGTCAGTGTTACTCAATGTGGTGCTGACATTGGCAGGGTATCAGGAATTTGATTTTTGTGACAATTTTGTAGGTTTAATCAATTTTTAATGTCTTTATCTCCTAGCATTTATGTTCAGAATTACTGGTTTGTTTTCATACCTATATTATTTATAAAACCAGGAAGAGTGGTGTATTATTCTTCAGTATTATACTTATATGTTATGAGGCAGATGTTAGTGAATTATTTCAAATATGATAGATGCTAAGCAATGATTGTTGTTAAGATCAAAGTCTTACCTCCTAAACGTGATACAACTGATTTTAAATTGTTAACAAATGAAAAAAGGGTTATAACAAAGTGAAAATTCCAACCCTATCCACACATTGAATTTACTTTTCTGTTCATTCAGTACAAATGATCAGTGATTTACTTTTTTTTAAAATTGAGGATGATTGATTTGGCATTTAATCTCTGTAATTGTGATAGACTGCAGGATGCAGACCCAGAGCTGGAATATAATTGGTTTGTTTTTTATGTGTACAGAAAACGGAACTTAGGAGACAGATCAGTATTGATTTTTTTGCCTTTTTTTGCATTTCAGGAACTACATTTCAGCCAAACAGTAATTCATCTGTCAATCCTGACCACCTAAACTACTTCCGCTTTGCTGGACAGATTCTGGGATTAGCTTTGTACCACCGACAGCTGGTCAATATTTATTTCACCCGATCATTCTACAAACATATCCTTGGTAAGATATTTTTATATGATCTGTTAAACTGTGCTGGAGTGTCATATTATTGTTTTAAATGTATCTTAAAGGAATCAACTGTGGCAAAAGAAATTGAAGCACCCTGTATATATGTACTGGTCTACTCTTCATTATAGAGGAATATTGTGACAACTGATAACTGCCAAAGAATCTCTATCATATTATAATACTGTGATTTGTATAAAAAAAAGAAGTGCTGAAGCTGAGTGGAGAGAATTAAAAAAATGCATTAACATGGTGATTTCATTTTTGTTCTCTATTCAAAATAGAAGCAGTAATATAAAAAAAACAAATAGAAGATATCAAACTGAAAAAGACCAGACAGTGAAGTTCAAACAAACTTCTAAATTGCATTTGTACACAGTTTTTTTCCCCTTTTATGTTTATATAGACTGCTATACATAGCACACTTAAATAGATAATACCAGAGTGACATTAAAAATTAGATAAGAGTAATGCAAGTGCACACTTTCAGTCATTTACTGATGCACTGCCAGCAGCTTGAGATAACATTAGAAGATCCTTATCCAGTATCACTGGATTACCTTCAAAGACACCAAAATACTTTCTGATATTTCCCATCAGGTATTTTTAAGATTTTAAAAATTATTAATCATTTTAAAAAAGACACTATTAGAAGCAATATATACAAATTAAAATGTAATTCAATACCTAAAACGATGTACAGTGGAATATCCAGTAAAAAGCAATCAAATAAAGCAGTACACATTTGTTATGTACTTATATGTCATATTCTAATATGTTACCAAATGACAGATGTAAAGTAAATTAGGAAGCAATTTCCAGTTTCTTTTGAATAATGATAATAAAAATATGGTCTGAATTTAATGTTGATTAAGTTCAGCACATAAGATGCATTATATATATATATCCGTAAAGAGTGTGAATGTGCACCGTAAGTGAACAGGAGAAATCTATATATTTTGGTGATAAAGGGCTCACTAATTGAACCTTGGAAACAAATAGCAGTTTCAAGGGTATCTTAAGGCACTGCAGCAGAAGCAATCATGATATGAGAAATGTGTTAAATCTGCATTCATGGCAGCCATGTCCAAACCACACTCAGAGCACCACATTTAGGTGAGAGAAATGAAAATGTGTTTCATAGGTATTGTTTGGGCCACTCAGTTTTCTTCACAGTATTGTTTGCAAAATGAACGGCCTTTCATACAGTTACTTAAGTATGTATGTTCTGTGTTTCCAGCAGAGGTCTCTCTTCCCTTTACTATAAAATACAATACTTGATTTAAGTCTCTTGGGGTGTGTACTTCATTAAAGTACAGATTTATTACATGTACCAGTGATACTGTATAATTCACTGTAAAATTAAATTATGACCATATTGATTGATATACAGCTCAATTGAACATATTAATATTATTATTGTCATTGTTTTCAGTCTTGTGTCCCACACGTCTAGTTGCATTGTCTTTTTGATTCACAGGCTTGCAGTTATATACAGACTGCTAGAGAAAGAATGGGAAAATATGCAGTAACATCACTAAGAATAGAAAGAACTGTTGCAAATTATTTGACAGAACAATCATTATCTTCAACTGCATAGATTGGTAGTGTGTTCCAGACACCAAAAACCTCTGGGAAGAAGTACCTATATTTTCAGTTCTGAAAGCACCTGAACTTAATTTCTGCTTATGGCCTTTGGTCAATATTTAATTTTTCCTTTAGATTGTCTTTGTCAGTATCTTTCAGTTGTCTTCTCTGTTAAAGCAGGACTTATCCCGGTCAGTACTTTCAATTTTGAGTCCATGGGATCTTTAGATCTCTAGAAATAGTCAGAACCTTGGTCTAATGCAATATCTAAAAGATTATCTCAAATCCTATTTCACTGAAGCATTTAATTCAGGTCCAGAGACACGTATATTGTGTTCTGATCCACTAATGACACCTCCATCAACAGAATAGGTTTCCTTAGATGTCTTCCTCCTAAATTGTAGTTTGGAGAGCCATGATTAACTTCTGAGAACAGACAAACATATTTTGCCTTATGTTAAACTTGGAAGACACATCCTGATGACAATATTGTATTGCATGAAAGCAAAGGTTGAAATTGCATTTTAAAGTATTTCTGAGCATTGTATGAGTAGAAAGTGGACTTTAACTTGTATCCAAATTTTATTAAATTAGTTCCTCCAAAATGCATGTCATTCTGCTTATCTTTTTAATATATTGTGAAGCAGTTCCATGTGAATATATGAGGACATTCCATTATTCCTTCTAGTCAGCATGCTAAACAATGTTCACTGAATGCTGAATTCACTGCTGTTATTAGGAAGCAGATACCATTTTATTTTAGAAGGAAGATACTGTATGATGGATTGGGCTGTTCTCAGCATGCAAATAGAGGCAGTAGCATACTGAGAAAGAGCATGTTAATGGCAAAAGCAGATAACTACATTTTTCACTCCACTCAATTCATTTTTACATTACTGCATTTTCCATCCTCTATTTTATTTTTACATGGCTGTGTGTTGTAGTCCTCCATTTTCTTGGTACTGTTTTATTCATTACAGCAGTCCAACCCTGGATAGTTTATTTTTGCACCTTTATACCATTATTAGGTTTGCCCAATCTACACCCTTCTGCAACATTCTGTTCATCTTCTCTAAAGCTACATTTCCCATTGTCAGCCTGTTCATTTCTAGAGCTTCATATGTGAGAGCCAGTCTGTTCATTTGTTTGGTGTTGGAATGCCTTCAGCTGTCATGCTTTAAGACTTAACAGTTTTAATCAACCAGATGGCAAGATCTTTTGTATCGACAGAAAGCCATCGCCATTTTCTGTAAAAGTATAGATGAGGTACAGTAAAGTAACACATTTCTCTTGACTGTATCTTAATGATTTTTAGTTTTATGCTAGCTATTCAAATGTGGATTTATGATATTCTGATTTTAATATCGTGATGAAGAGCAAATTAATGCTACTTTCTGAAATTTTTCATTTAATAACAAGGACTCATTAATTTTTTCAGATGGGGTATCTTGTATTGGTATTGCTAACGTATGTCACTTCACAGCCAGATAAATCACATTATTCTCTTATAGTACAATAAAACAAAAGCACTACATAGCGAGTAATTGCATAGTGAAAATCTAGTAGTTACTGTGCTGTGCAGTAATACAGTAATACAGTACTGTTTAATACAAATACAGAAATATGAATACTTTTTGGTCTTGATTTTAGTCAAATGAAACTTTAATATTGTACAATAAGCTTCTTACATGTTTGTTGTAATCTGTATAAAAGATCGTTTTTTAACTTTAAAATTAAGATTTTACTAGCCTACTTTGTTAGGAGTTTTCTGTTTCTTATTTCTTGAAGTGAATATGAACAACAAATTCCAGTTTGCCACTTATACGTACTTTCACATGGAGGAAAAATAGTCACTTATCAGGAGAAGATGACACCAAGAAGAATAAATCTAAACTGAATCTAAATTGATTCTGACTTCAGATATTATCCTTGAATTTCCAGAGTTTTGAGCAGATAATGTAGATGGCCAAGTAGGTGATCCCAGCCTTGCAGTCTTTTTATTATGGTGGCTTACATGCTATATGTCACATTTGAAAATATGGCACAAATGACAGTTAATGCAATAAATGGTAATAATGTATAAGATTGAATAATGGAAAAGTAAAAAAGTAAAACATTCAAGGGAAAGGCAGTGTGACGTTTTCATTATTTTTGGCTGTGTACTTAGGAATTCCTGTGAACTACCAGGATGTGGCCTCCATTGACCCTGAATATGCTAAAAACCTGCAGTGGATTCTGGATAATGACATCAGTGATTTGGGCCTGGAGCTAACATTTTCAGTGGAAACCGATGTGTTTGGTGCCATGGAAGAAGTACCATTGAAGCCAGGTGGTGTCAGTATCCTGGTTACCCAGGACAATAAGGTGATCGTTGCAGTGGTTCTGTGATTTCTATATTTATTTAATCTGTCATGTCATTACATTTACCCTGTGACTTATAAATATTTAATTTGGTTGCAGTATGCAGTTGTCTGATTCATTTCTTTTACTGTATTTTGTTTTGTTATTTTCTTCTTTTAGAGAATTGATTTGTGGTATTTTTGTGGTGGGTACGCGGACAGAAATGCTTACAGTGCTCCTTTTTAAGAGATTCGGGTTTTGTTTCACACCTTAAGTGAGATAATCATAAAGATATAAAACCCTTTAAATAGTAAAGGAACAAGTTATAGGTTTATTCCATGCTGAAAAAAAGAAGAATGAAAACACGTTTTGGCCGTGGAGCCTTCTTCAGGTATGAGGTGTCAGCCCTCACACTTGAAGAAGGCTCCACGGCCAAAACTTTGTGTTTTCTTTCTTCTTTTTTTTCAGCATGGAATAAACCTATTACTTGTTCCTTTGCAGCCTACGCATGCTGAAAAAAAAAGTATGTAGATTGCACTTATTTGCACTGTCTTTCAATTCGGCAATAACAAAACACTGTCCTGGCCCTCTTCTATATAAAACAACATTGACCAAACATCTGTTCTATATATGAAATGTTGAAAAAGGCCTGTAGAGGTCAGTGTTTGATAAGCAAGTGAGAACAGGTTTTTTTTTTAAATGTGTGTGTGTGATGATGATGGTTAGTTTGAGTGTTCCTGACTGTCTGCCAGAGCTGGTAAAATTTTCTTAAATTATGTAAATATACATTCTGCATTCAACGGAAATGCAGTATGAAGCAACTCACATGTGAACCAAAAGGTCGCAGATCCAAAATCTATCATACATTTAGCTCCTACTCTTTCATCAGTGTTGCACAGAATGTATAAAGTGAGTTGTAAGGGGATAGACTTGGCTTCATCTATGACAAAGCTGCTAGTATTTTACCATGTGCCAAGGCCACGTTTGCTAGAAGACACATGTGTTCCCTCAAAAGAGTGGGGAGTACGTTTTTCAGATTGGTTCAGAAGTCTCTTGGTGTTCTGAACTTGTTACAAGTAAGGAAACCAAAAAGTTATCATTGTATCTCATAGAACAGGTGAGTTTGTAATGCCCTGACTACATGATTTTTATCTTTGTACAGTGGACTATAAAGGGAAGCAGTGAAATATTTTGTTAGTTACCTTTTAAAATATAATTTGATCTATATTTTGTATGATTCATTATTTTTATATGATTGTTTTTACAGATTCATATAACTAACATATATACATTTACTGTACACCCAATGTGATTGTAATATACTGTAATTGAGATTATTTTAATGAGAATAGAAATTCTTAAATTGGCTAGAACTATATGCAACAGGCATGTTTGAATGTTTTGAAATGTATCTTTATGTATTATATTGTCTGGTCTCCATGTATCCAAAGTCTTGGTTTAATATATGGCTGCAAAACATCCAGCTGGTAAACACAATTAAATCCATGACTTCCATTTACAAGTATTTATCATAATTGCCAAAACCAACCACACACACACAAAATTGAATACCTGATGTGTTTCTGATGCTTTTCTTATGTTTGTCTCCCTTTTAAGCAAATAGGTGCTTTAATGTACCTCTACATTTTATTGTTCAGGGGAAAAATACATAAGGATAGGATCCATGTACAAGGAAGATTGTATTTTGTGAGTTCTATAATGATTTCACATACATGTGCAATTTATTATATTCAGCCTTTATATGGGGTAATACTCAAGGATGAAACCTATTCATCTGGTAGGATTTTGTATGCAGTTGTATTACTGCTGTTCAGATTTTTCTCTTGTAAAGGTATGCTTTTCACACTGTGGTAGAAATATTGAATTTCCATTGTGCTGCAGCACAGAGACTTGAGGCATGCATCGTGCAATTTCAATTCAGCCAAGGGGAGGCGGGGGCTGTGTGATTGCTGACTTGGTAGACTCGCTCCATGAAGCATATCTGCTCTCAGAAATGGGAAAAGGCTCTGTAATGTGAAGAATGTACAAAAAAAGCAGTTTCTTTAGATTTTTCTTAAAGAAACGCTTTCATTTGGTAAACTTTGCATGTTTCCTTTTATCAGGCCGAGTATGTCCAGCTTGTGACTGAACTGCGTATGACCCGAGCCATTCAGCCGCAGATTAATGCGTTTCTACAAGGCTTTCATACATTCATCCCCCCTTCTCTGATACAGCTGTTCGATGAATATGAATTGGTAAGTCAACGAGACATGCTGCAACAGCTCTCTCTGTTCTCTTTACAGCAATCCATTCAGCACTGTCCTGGGCAGTCCAGTACAAGATCTGGTATTAATGACTTTTAAAGGAATAAGTCCAGAATTCCTTAATATTGCTGGAAATGCTGTTGAAATTATGGACCCGCATATGGGGTGGCACAGAACGCAATCTGAAGTTATAGCATAATGAAACTTCAGACCTTTCCCTCAGCAGGGGGTTTGAATTGTATGACATGACTGTAGCAACTTATGGATTTTGATTGCGTTCACTAGGGGGTTGTATTCCTCCGTGATAGACGAGCTCACTTAGCTAGAACCTGTGATGTATCCACAGTTAGCTAGCGCAGCCTCCTGGTCCAGTCTTTGACAGGCATTGTAGGTCACCTTGTTTTCACTTCTAATTCAGACACCCCCTGTTCTGCACTGACAGGCAATATTAAGGCATCTGTCCTTAAGTAAGGAATCAATTATTTTGGAGCTGATGTTGAGCGTATGAAGAAGATATATATATATATAAAGATATGCTACATCATTTGCAAGTCATGTAACAGTACGTGTGAAGGTAGAGAATCGCATTACATCACATTACATTTGAAGGACTGATAATGCCATTAAAAATAAAAACTCACCATGAGACACTCGCATGAGAACAGAGTGAGTGTGTCTTTCACATAGTAACTCTAACATACAAGCATTATTACAGGAATGTTTTTTTCTTCACAGGAATAATTATAAATAGGTAAATAAGTAAAAAAAACAATGCCCTTTTCTTTATTTTTAGCACAGTACTGTTACCCTAACCCTTGTAAAGTGCATTCCATAGAACATCCAAGTAGAAATAAAGAAATATAGTATTGTATTAAAATGTATGTATGCAGTGTATGAATATGCAGCTAGGTTTGTGAATTCTGCCTGGTTTCAGTATTTTTCTTTTGGCTGCTGGTAACTTCCTTATCTGTTCAAAGGTTTTGTACTATGTTTGATAAAACAGATTTCACACACACACACACACACACACACATATATTCTATTGTTATGTACATGTATTGTTATTTGCAAAGGACCATCAAAATTATGTGGACATCTCAAAATATTTTTGACATGCACCTGAGAAAGGAATGATCAAACTATTGATTTATGTGAAAACATATGGACACAAAATGCAGCAGGTCATGTTTGATCATTTTAGTCTTTTAAGAAACTCCTTCCTGTTATTCTGCTAATATACTCTTTCCTCTTGGAGCTAAAAAAGTTAAACATTTTTCAATACTTCTCTCCATTTGCAAGTGTGTCCAGTCTTTACAGATTTATGCCCATTACAGGTGTTTGTTGCGATTTCCTTATACAAATAAAGTTTTTCAGGATGCATCTCTCACCATCCAACTCTTGTCAGAAATGTCTGTTAATTGTTTAATTTGATGATGATGATACTGAACTAATCATGAGAGAACTGGCAATGAAGAATTGAACCATAGTCATTCAAGCAATCTGTCATTTATCTCTTGTAGTTATTTTAGTCTTTGTGTCCTGGGATAGTTATATTTGCCACCAGTTATCAGTTACTGCCTCAGCTCCATTCTGCTTAATTATGATTTCTTGAAGTTTTCACTTTTGGAATAATGGAAATAACAGATCAATTGAATTTTATCTCCTTTCCTGGGGGCATGATTGCTCACTTACCTTACATACATACTTAGAAAGGCTTAATGTTTGAAAGAAATTGACAGTTTCTGAGGTTTTCATACGCTATTCTTTGTGTTAGTTTCTAAAAACTGCCTGCAGCCTACTGATTAAAAGAGGAATGTGCTCTCTCTTACAAGGGTAAAATGTCGACGGAAATAACTGAGGTCAAATAGCAGCAAAACGTGTTCACTTAGCAGTTTATTTTCCTATACTTACCTTTAGTATTATATGAGTATATACTGTATGTATGCAGGCCTCCTCATAATGTTGCATACTTTGAATTTCATTTTACCTTTAAATTAGATGGCAGTGTTTTAGGAGAAGGAAGGTCATGTTGCTGTTTTGAATGTCACAAGTCGAAATGAGTTCTGTTTCAAGCTAGTTTTTGTACCATTTGTGAAATTGATTTTTTTACAGCTATTTTGGAAATTGAACAGGTTATTCATGTATTCATGTAAAGCTAGGATGAGATTGTTTTTCTTGGGGGGGGGGGGGGGGGAGTCATGTTTCACTTTTT
Organism: Lepisosteus platostomus; assembly: GCF_059453375.1. Classification (NCBI taxonomy): domain Eukaryota; kingdom Metazoa; phylum Chordata; class Actinopteri; order Semionotiformes; family Lepisosteidae; genus Lepisosteus; species Lepisosteus platostomus. The sequence goes on from NC_142613.1 coordinate 44,236,512, forward strand.
GAAACATTTTTAACTCTATTAGCAATCTTTTTTTTTTCAATTTGAATTGAATCTAATACCCTACTCTTCTTGACCTCCCTTTTACCTAATCTCTCAGCACACCTCTTCTCTGGTACACTTTGTTGTGTTTTACTAAATTTCTCCAGAATCTCCTTCTCACTCAAAAAACCTCCAGTGTGCTCCTGGTTCAAACCCTAGTTCTATGTACACTGGGTTAGCATGAGGTCATGTTTGTCTTTCTTTTGCCTACCTCACACTCTCATTCTACGATATTGCTTTCTATTGTCTGCTATTTTCCCATTCCTGTCTGTCTGTCCCTCACATTCCTTGTCCTTGCTTACCTACAACTCTTTTCATTTTCTGTTTTGGTACCTCACATTTCCTATCTTTCCCTATAATCCTTCTATTCTACTGTGAGTTTAGTCAACCCACACAACCCCCATTTTCAGTATACATTTCCATATCCTGTATCGTATCTTATCTTCATCCTTGGCTGTCCAGTGCCAGCTCCTGCCTTTTGGAATTCTTCAAAACTTACCAGTTCAAGCTGCACTTATAAATCCTACAACCTGCTGCTGTCTTGCACTAATTGACTGTTGTACTGCCCTGCTGTTCCCCAATATGTTCCACATATACATTTGTTGTTTTATTTTGCATTTCATTTACTGTATTTGAGTATTGTTTCTGCGAACCACTACCCTGTGATTAAATACATTTAGTTTTTTTAAATTGTTTTAAATAGGAAATGTGCTGTATATCACATATTGTGAAGCATGTAAGTTGCCTTGGCTACAAGCATCAGCTAAAAAAAGAAAATAATGGTCAGGCTCTCATTTTGCTACAGGAATTGCTGCTTTCAGGAATGCCAGAGATTGACGTAAATGACTGGAAGAAGAACACAGAGTACACAAGTGGATATGATTTGGAAGAGCCAGTTATTAAGGTATATTAATTGATTGTCCATTTACAAGAAAAAGCATTTGAAATGACGGTGAATAATGTTTCCGTTTTGCAAATGGCAAAGTTCATTGCTTCAACCAGCAATGAAAATTCTCTGCTTTCTTCTGGTCTGTAAAATTAATGCTCTAGTATACATTTATTAAATTAACATTTAAGATTTAAAAAATGTTGGTATAGTACTACTTGAAATCACTTTCTGAAGTCTTCTAATTGGCTAGAATGAACTTCTGTGACAAAACCCAATATTAAGAATTAGTTTGGAGCATGATTGTTAAATTGATATCTTATATGCACATTCAAAGCAGTAAAATAAAGAAATAAATTGTGCACCTCAGAACATGGTCACTGGCATCCTTTAATCCTTCAAAGTTTTGCAAATGATCTTTCAGGTGTATAAGAGGAGAATGGGATTCTTAAAGTTGTTCTTATCAGGCTCTCCCACTTAGCAGTCATGGTTGCAAACATTTACTGTCCTAAGAGCTTAGCAGATTTACTATACTCCCATAATGTTGATGAATTGAAACCACTTTCTTTTGCTGTGTCAGTCAGTGCATCACAGTCTAATTTTAGTCAATCTGTATCAAAGTCTGGTTCTAGAATTCTGCAGAGGATTTGCTGCCTCAGCTTCCAGTAGCAAACATTTTAATGCTTTTCATGTGCTCCCAAACAGTTTAACTGAATTTGTTGCTCATTACCATTGTGAAAGAGTCTTCAATGTTGTGGTAATTGTGCTGGTAGAGTTATTCAGGAGACATAATGAATTTGATACAGCACCTTCTCCCAACTGTTGTATCCTTTCTTGGTTGTGGAGGGGTTGGGCAATCCAAATGTAACAATTCTGCATCTTGGTTTTCTTTTAAACTTGATTGAAACTTGCTCTAGTAATATGATTAGCTGAATCAGTAGTTATGATTTTCCTTGATAAAGCTGCATGGTACTGCTCTTTTGCTCCATATTTGCCATTTTCAGAAACATACAGAACTAACTGGACGGTAATGATATAGCAAATCCACCTGCTTTAACTCCACCATCATTAGTCATTAACTGAAAGATTATTGGAGATAAGTGACTGTTCTTGGTCAGAAAGCGCATTGTGTACCAAGCAATCCAAGCAAGTCACTTTGGTAAATTCTTCACAAAGCTCATCATTTTACAAGTAACTGCAATCAAATGCCTTATAGTACCTCCTGCTCCACTAGATTAAGACTATGTGAACATATAAGGTCAGTGGCTGCTCCTTCTGCATGAACACTTAACGCTATCCTTTTTTTAGTAGAAAATTGTAATGGGATAGCACATCTTGAAGCATAATAAACAGAGCCTCAGTCAGATAAGATCTAAATAAAAATGCTTCCAAATCATGATTTTCCTTAATTATTCTAAAGCAAAATGACACATGCTCTTTGACCAAAATGTCTGCCATGTCACCTACAATCACAGCCAAAATTCTGCTTTATTTACATTTGTTGTTAATTCTTCGCAACATGGAAAATCTGCATGTAATCAGATTGCCTAACCAAGTTTTTGATGCAAGGCTCAAAGAATTTAAATATTAAATCACATTTAACTGTCTGTTTTGTCTCATGTCCTCTGGCATGCTGGGTACCTTACAGAAAACAGTTTTCATTATAGTGTGTCTGGCTAATGTCATTTGCTTTAGGTTACCTTGAGAGCATGCAACTGTTACATTAACCCCTACTTTAATGGCTAAAATGGCACAGAATCTATTTAGTGCAGTTGGGATTGCTTGTGACTTGCAAACCTTTTTAAATCCTTTTTTTGATTGTTAATCACTATTTCTGGAAGTGGGATGGACCTGGAACTAGTTTAGTTGCTGAGCAGCAAACCTCACAAAAATAAAATGGTCAGCTCTGGACTCTGGAGGTTCACCTCCAACCTGCCGGATAAGATATTTTGCTTTTATTTTTAATGGTGATGTAGAAAAGCTTGTGTTCAAGTCATTTGTGCTTGTGCCCGATTTGATCCTAGCTGTCCTCAGCTCAACATTTTCTGCCTTGCTATGTTTTTTCGCTGATGACACTGTGCTGTTGTTCCTAGGTGTTTCAGCAGTGGCTTGACAAATTTCTTAATGACCTTGATTGAAAATGTTAATGATTGACATTAGGAAATGGTGTATTCAGTTGTGTCTTCTCACAGTATTTCATTGTACAGTTTTCTAAACCCAAAGCATTTTGTTACGTGACATGATTTAACCAATAGGTTCATTAATCTAAATTATACAGAGGCATACTTGTTTTTGCTGGATTTCAGATAATATAGTTTCCGAATATGAGGGGATGTTGCAACTGGAATTGTATTTACATAAGAGATTGTATTTTACTGGCATTTATAATGACAACACCCATGGTTCAGAATTCAGAACACAAGCATGATTATCTTATGCTGCTTTAAAACTCATGAAAGAATTAGAACATTTAATGTTGGCATTTTCTACTTACACTGGCATAATTTAATAAAAGTTACATATTCACAAACAGAATGAAAGTAGCAGCTGTTTATCCAGATGATAAAACGCTCTTTTTTTGTCTTTCAGTGGTTTTGGGAGGTTGTTGAGAGCCTCACCCAGGAGGAGCGAGTGCTGCTGTTGCAGTTTGTCACAGGCAGGTGAGCAGCCTATACACAGTAACCTGGCACTCCTCAAAAGAAGCTGCAACCCAGGAATGATTGTACATGCTGTATTTATGTAAACAGCTTGTAATATTTCTGTTTGCTTAAAATACAAACACCAAGTGCTAGGTAGCTATGAAACCCGAATGTGCATAGGAGTAGAAACATCTTAATATTTCTAGATGTGCTCTAATAACATCTTTATTGAAGAAACTGGTGATCTGGGAATGTAAATTTTGCACTTTTAAAGGTGGTTGCAATTATACTGATATCAAGCAAGAAAGATTTTGATGTTTGCATTTCTCAGACATTTATAACAAAAATTGCATCTATCTTAATAATACTTACGTACATACAGTATGTAATGTAGAAGGGAATAGCGATGTAAGCTGTTTTATTCATCTTTTTAAAACAGAATGTACCAGAGAATGATTTTCTTTAAGATTCCTGAATTTAAAAATTATATTAATTTTACACTTACCCCCTCCAGCCACAGCCCTTAAAAAGGTTTTGGAATGTATTGCATACCTGTTGTTACCATTCAGTCCTCATCCTCTCCCAAAACATATTTATTCTAGTTGAAATATTTTTTGGGTTTCTCAGAGCTCGTTCTATATTTCAGTGGGTTTACAATCAGGTGACTGGCATGACTTGTGAATCATTTTCAAAGTCTGTTGTTTCTTCACTTAATTTAGACTTATTATGTGTATGGGCTATTTATTGTGCCTCAAAAATATTGCTTAACTCTTGGTTATATTCCTTTGGAAACAGAATGATATTGTTCATTTTTCTCCTCAGCCGTTTGCTGTATTCACCACTGACAGGCACTCAAAAGATTATTATTACTTCTACTGCTACTCTTAGTACTCTTGGAATAATATCATTTGTTATATACAGTACTGTTTACTTTTAGAGGTGACAAGTCAAATATTTTGATAACATCTCTATAACTGTCATTTTAATCCTATATTGAGCACTCCTAATCTGGAAGTAAAATCAGCAGCAAGATTTTTAACCAGTCTTTGTTTCTAACTTATGTCTTATTTTTTCCTCAGCTACTTGTTTGCTAGCTACCATGTCGTTGTGTCTTGCCTGAGAGTGAAAAATGTGTGCTCTGTTAGTGTGTATGGTACAGCTTGATTTAGAGATTTAACCTTGTGTAATGCTGAGCATACCAAGACAGTACGGTATAAAAATTACATCCAGCATTAATAGGAGACAATTAGGACTGGACAGATGCACAAGCTGTTCAAACAATGCTACACTTTTCGGAACAGAATTTCTGAGAGTGTCATAGATAAGAAGAGTGTCTCATCAATTGTGTTTTCTTTAGAAAAGTGTCTTTTGTAATATTGTTTTTGTTTTTATAAAAGGCAAATGGCATCTAATTGAAAATCTAAAAGTGCTACAACTATTTATTTTTAGTCTACTTTCACCCCCATGTTGAATTTCATTTCAGCAGAGCTGAGAATGGTTAAAAGAAAGAGTCAGTGGGACTTGACAGGTCATCACAAGTGTAGAAATATAAATGTCAGTGGGCATGTACCCTGTTCATTTATTAAAGGAAACAAAAGAATGCAATGTCAATGCATTAAACATTAGGTTGTTAAGGTTTTGCCTCATTTCTTTTAAATGGGAACAAACAAGATAATGATTGTCCCTCTTTTAGCCTCAGAGCTGATGTTATAGAGAAAGAATTTGAAAGCAACGAGGAGTATGCTCTTTTTCATCTGGCAAATACTGAAAATGTAAATGGTGATGATATTTCCTGGTGTGTTTTAGGCTGCTTTCAAACTGAGCTAATATGAACCTGTGTGCTATGATATATTATTGGAAAATAATAAAAAATGTCAGCGTAAAATTGCCTCAGGGCTTTTATAAGCTACTGTAAGTTAATTGGCGTGACAGTGAATTTTAACTTCTAATTTAAATTCTGCTTTTAATCCCAACCCACAGGCAAATGACCCAGTATTAGCATATTTGCAATTTCTAATTTTGTTTCCACACAATGTGTTTTACAAAAGCAAAAGAAATATCCAATAATCTCATGTGTTTAAGTGACAAGTTGTGAGGTATTTTTGAAAAGCATTTCTTTTTCATCCAACACTTGAAGCTGACCCTGTTTGTTCTTTACAACATGGATTGTTTGACTGCCAGTATTTTTATTTTCAGTTCAAGGGTACCTCATGGAGGCTTTGCATATCTCATGGGAGGCAGTGGATTGCAAAAGTTTACAATAGCTGCAGTGCCATACACTTCAAACCTTCTCCCAACATCCAGCACATGGTATGTTCATTTTGATAGATCAGACACCTCAGAAGAGGGCACTATGGTATAATCAAAATGCTGACCATGTAAGGAGTGGAGTGGCTTTAACTACAGTACTTGCCATAGCAACAAGAAAGAAAAAAATAAAATGAAAGAGCAACAATGCTGTTACAAGGAAGTGCAGTTTAAAGTCTGTGAATTAGTACTTTAACAGATGGACTAAAAACATGATTAATTTCAGTCATTTGACTGATGGATAGTATCTGTTATTACAGTGTATTAATGTTAGGCTGTATAAAATTTCAGATGGAGCTTGAGTAATTGTGATAATAAATGATTTTTAAGGATCAATTTTTTAATTGCATGAAAGGGATTATGCTTTTCATTTGGAATAAGAAGTGCCCTATTTAAGAAAACTTAAACACAGTAAGATGATGTATCTGTTTAGCATCCAGGAACCATTGTGGTAACTGACATATGTATTTTGAAAAAATAAAGATTAGTGTGGTAATTAAATAGAGCTATGACCCATCTTTCAATCATGTTTTGAAGGAGTATGGTATTACATTTTTTCCTATTAATCATTTTAATATGTATTCTCTTCATTTTGATTTATCAAACCAGTGTGTAACAGTTTTGGTTAATCAATCTATGTAGAATAAATGTAGACAAAGCTCCCCACAATATGCTGACATTTTCAAAAGAACATCTCATTTTTCATTTACATGAATCTATTCCTTTTCCCATCCCAAGCAACAGACGTCAGAACCCAAAGTGTCTAAAAAGATACACAATTTTAAGAAGAATCAGTCTGCTTCTTAAGAAAACACATTTTCTTCAGATGACTTTGATTGTAATCAACAACTTCTGGGTCTTTGTATCCATGTAGACATTTTTATCTGAAATAAAATCCCATTTGTGTTTTTTCTCCTTAGCATCAACATGCTGAAGCTACCAGAATACCCAAAACAAGAGATCCTCAGAGACAGGCTTCTAGTGGCACTGCATTGTGGGAGTTATGGTTACACCATGGCTTAAGTAATTTACCTACATTTGCCATACTTTCAGCCATACTATATTTTTCATTGATATGTTGATATATGAGGACAGGGATAACATTTTATATATATAGATGGCACTGATTTTCCTTTACTCTCAGAACAAGATTAATCTAACAATAAGGTTTGACTGTTGAACTAAAAAAGTTATTTTCTTAAAATGTCTAAGAACTATTGGTATTTCAGAATTAGATGGTTTTACACTAATGCATGAACAGTGGAAGTTCCAGTACAGTTGTTCATCCTGTTTTGTTTTAGTGGAGCGATCCTTTAGTGGTGTGGCCAACACTGTATTGAACTAATGTAGTATTTGACTGTAAGTACATTTGACATTGTAGATTTTGAGCCCTGTCATTTATGTTATTACTGTATTTGTGTTAGTTCTGTTTCATTCTTTTTTTAATAATGAACATATCAAAAAATAAAAAAGAAGGGCAATGGCATATATGACAATGATATTTTGGTAGCCTGCCAAAAATAAACAATATATTGTAATAACCCCATTTTTATTTTTGAGAATATTTTATTTTTTTCTGAAAACAGAAATATTGTGGTACAGTCTGCAAAAAACAGTTGCCAGAGAGAGAGAGAGAAACATACATTGAAGACAATTAAGCCTGCGTAAAACATTTATGTTTTAATATTATGTACATATCGATATTTGCTAAATGTATATTTGTTTTGCATTTGTACATTGCTGGTAATGTTTCTTGTATAACTTTATAGATCTTTCTGTATATGAGATTAAAATACATTAAATTGTATTTTACCATAAAATATTTGGACTGGTTTTGTGTGTACGAATTTTATAAGAAATGCTTTTCTAAATGATTAATGAATGAAAGAGAATACACAGCATCTTTGTTGCTCTTAAAAAGATCCCCTTTTGTGATCCATGAATGTGTGTGGTCATTCAACTGTTGCTCAGATTATGTTATTAATTATCTTTTTTTTTTAGATAGAAGCTAAAATGTGTTGTGCTGACAGTGTTGCTTAACAGACCACTGTCACAGCTGTCAGTTTTCATATTCTGCCTGTCAACTGTTTTAATGGAAGAGTAAGTTGTATTACCATGACATTTCTAAACTTTTTGTAGGTTTTTATTCTTTAATTCCCTGTTGCAAAAAGTATTTGCTAAAACAGTAATGCTTCATATTTTCACAACAACTCTTGTCATTGTGCTTTGCATCTATGGAATGTGGAATGTGGAATGTGGAATGTCTTTTCCATTTGGAAGCCGTTAATGATGTTATTACAGAATCAACTAAAAACAATATAGAATGGAATAATTTATTCTATGGAGAATATCATATAGTTAAAATAGTACCAATTTATTTTTTAAATATAGTTAGACATTTTTTTCACAGAACACTAAAACACTAGGCTTTCTTAATTGTATTACTCTTAACTGTTGTCTTTCTGAATTCAAGTAGTAACATATTGTAATGCATACGGCCACCATTGCAGGTTGTTCAGGCTGGCTTACCAGCGCAGTGACGTCACCGCCCTTCCCTGTGGATAGCAGGGACCGCAGCCGTCAGGCTGACGGGAGATTTCCCTTTAGCTCCAGTGGCTGGGTCCCTGTTGAGTGACGCCAGAGGCCCGGGTTCGAGTCCCTGGCAGTGGGGGGGCTGACCTGAGGTGGCAGAGGCGAGGGCACATACCCACGTGAACCCAAGAGTGCTACAATATACTAATAATCACAAATATAGACTATTCAGGCCATTGTAGCCAGCTAGTGAGTGTTTTTGGGTTAAGAAGATTCCTCTAAATTTATCTCAAATGGTTGAAAATTTAGATTTTGAAATGTGTAGATAGTATTTCTGAACTGCTTGGGATCTCGATTCATTTTCTTTCTTAACCTTTTTATTTTGGTCTTATCAAAATTTTTCTTGTGTGCAACAGCTTTCCTTTAGTGCAGTGGAGCTAAATTGATCCAACATATACATTGCAGGGTTTATGTACAGTAGGCATAAAATATCAAAGCACAAGCAACAGATTTGCCAGAATGATATGGATGCTATGAATACAGCTGTGACCTCCTCTGTTTTAGTGACTTGTTTGTGTCTGGCTTCTGGGCCTCCATTTAAGAAAGAACACAGAACAAACATATGTGCTCACAATATGAGCCTGACCAGCTTTTTGGCCCAGAGCTAATTGTACCATGGTACTAAATGACACCAAACAAGCAGTATCTCGGCCAGTACACAAACTGTTCACTGCGGTTGGTGCTCAGAGCTCTGAGGCACATTTGTTCTTCACATATGGTAGAGTAGCACAGAATGTTGGGATGCAAATGCAAGAGATACAAAAAAAAAAGGATTTCCAAGGACCTTTTCAAGTTCTGTTTGGTTCCAGTTATGCTTTTTAGAAACACTGTTTTACACTAAATTAGAAACAGGTAAGAATACATACACAAATGAATGTATGCATAGGCTATGATCATTTTATGAAAGTGTATTGGATATCCTTAAGCTTATTCAATAATATAACATTCTCTTGTAGAATTGGTTTTAGTTCTTATACTATCAAAAAAGAACTATGAAAAAAGCTATCTTAGAGCTCTTTTAGGCAGCTCTATCAATTTTTAATTGTGGAATACTGCTACATGCTGATATATGCTATTACGTTACATCTTTACAGTAACTGGCTGGACTTCCTTAGTGTATGTATTTATAGATGATTGTATTTAAATGTGCAATCCTTATAAAACATTTAAGATAAAAAGACCTCTTATTACAGGAGATCTGCTAAAGCAGGAAAAAAAGAAAAGAACTGCAGTTTCATGTTCTCGTTTTAATATTAATATGATCAATACAAGAGCTTTTTAAAGGTTGCCAGAAATGTTTGAAGTACACCTTCTTGCATTTAAACCTTGTCATTAGAGCTTTCACTAGTCTGTTAAGAAGAGGAAAAACATCAGACTGTTTACTATTGCTCCAACAAAATTAGAAAATATTATCCTGTAAATTTGAATGGTGAGATGCCACTAGCCTGAACACCTATGCATTTGCTTTCCACCTTCAAGTGTAGTCATAACTGCTTGCAGCTGAGACAGTCCTTCAAAAAATGAGCAGCACAGAGACTGCACACTTGATCATGGCCTAATGGCTTTTGTTGGGTTAAGTATCGTTCCAAGAGACCAATTTTCAAGAACAGGGGACTTTGATTGTGTTCTGATGATTACATTAAAAGCCTTTTCCTGCTGCACCCTGCTATAGATCCCATTTTTGTTATTTAAGTCTTCTTTTCAGATGCATTAAGAATGATGAAATATCTGAGATGATACAGTATGAAGGGGTTATTACAAGCTTTTATTAAGCATTCCCCTGAAGGAACAGCAATATAGATTTATTTTACTTCTGTATCCAGTACTGGAAATATGTCTACCATTGCTGAGTGTTTGTACTACCTGTAAATACTGCAAATAAAATACACACCCTTGGGAGCTTAGTTCAGTGACCTTTATCTCAACTTTCTCTCTTATGCAGTGAATCTTTGTTATTGGTTGGTACTGCATCACAAAAGCTTTTTATTCTGTGTTTAATTAGTTACTACTCATCAAGGATGGGACAGTGAGTTGATTTTAGTGAAACATTTTTAAACTTGTTCTTCATCTTTAAAGAAAATGTGTATTTCTTTAAATGGCTGTTTTTTGTTAATTCCCAGTGCTATGTTTAACATCCATGTACAATCATACTTATACATTTAAATTAGCTTCCCAACTCTCAGAGAATCTCAGGGTTCAGTTTTCAGTAATGTTCTTGGGTCATGTCTTTATAGCCTTCCTGTTCTTTTTGAGTAGAGTTGTGCATGGATTATGGTTTTTGACTTGCTTGATTTGGTGTTGATAGTATAATCTGATTGCTGAGTGTTTCTTAGGGTCTTATTCAAATGTCTCTCTTAAAGGCTATTTGAATCCAATGCCACAATTTGTAGAACCTGAATGGATGGGGCAGTGAAGATTTTGGATCTAAGCATCAGTGTCTGGTCAGGAACTAGACATGAAGGAAACAGGAATTAGGAAACACCTCAAATATGGTGCAACTATTCAGTAAAACAAAACAGAAAAGGCCACCCCAAAGAAGATCAATAATTCTTTGTATTTTTAATTTAGTAATAAAACCAACCCCATGGTTGGCTGATATCTGACTTTTTTGTTGTTACTAGTTACATTTAAAATGCCTAGATAGGCATAAAAAAACTTTAGAGTTTGATCAATACACAGAATACTGTATCATGGGCCAGTCAGTCAGTATCAACATGGAACTGAGGCTATTAGTGAACATCATCTAATCAATATCAAAATAAGAATGTCTTCAGAAATTAAAGAAAGAGCTCAAGATATGCATGCATTACTCCTGTAATATCCTGTTTTATCCTCACTTAATACATTTGACTCCCTGTTCTGAAACAGCCATCTGATAATATAGTATATGCCAAATATATTGTTTTTAAACTGCTCTTTTTCACACATCATCAAAGTGTACTGAACATCAAGTTAGTAAATATGTAATAGTGAACCAACTTTTAAGAGACAGGCTAGCAAAACCTTTATCTACAGAGATGGATATTGTAACTCATAACTACACAGTGTGGCAGGAAAGGAGAAACCAAGGTTATTTCAAACAAAACATAGCTTTATTTTAATAGACAGTCAGCATTATTCTGAAAGATCTGAGTTCTTTTAGAAAAGGCAAAAAATTAAATTGGTTTGCAGGCTTACTTTTATAGAATATTGGCATCACTTACACAGAGTCAGAAAGTTATTGCAGGTAATAAAAAAATGTCTTAAAACCATGGGCTTACCTATTTAGACTTTTTTCTACAAATCTTGCCAAGCAAAGTCATCTTTGCCAGGAAACTGGTACCAGTGGCTTGATTCACAGAAGACAGAAGATAGACTTCCTTAAATCATATGTGTGTATATGTTGAAAGCTGAAATAAGTCAGTGCGCATTTGCTCATCATGCACAGCATCTTGCCAAGATCGATGGGAGGGCTTAAGTGTTATGACGTGGGAAGAGGCGTCTTATCACATAAAGACACTTGTAGTGATTACAGTATGGAACTACATCGATGAAGTGCTCAGAGTTCTCTCGCTTTCCTTTGTGTGAGCTCATCTTGACATGACAACATTCCAGAAGGACTATGCACATCATGCTTCTTGTGTGACAGTGGCTTTCTTGCAAAGTAAGAATGTGACAGTTATGCCTTGGATGACCTACTTGCAAGAATTCAACCCAATTGCGAGCCCAATTGAACATTTGTAAGGACGAACCGGGATAATATGTGATATCTAGGTTTCAGAGTCTAAGGAACAGACATGCTTGTTCTCTTTCTTCAAAAGGAAGGGGACGGGATCCCACAGCACGTACACATAGCTGCTTTTGCAGCAGATCCCCTGCTGATGACAAATATTCAACAGCATAAATTTATGTCAAGTCTTTTGAATAAAACATCACTGTACCTGTTACATAAAAGATTGTAATTTTTCCTGTAATAACTTTGTCAACTTGTTACAGTTAGAAGTAATAAGCTTGTCCTGATGCTTAGTACACAATCAAAATATTTAAATAAAATTTAACTTTATTAGCTTTCTCATTGTAGGTTAATTCATATTTGCTGTATTTATCAATCAATCAATCAAAGTTTATTTATCAAATACACAACAATACAGCATGGAGCAGTAATTGCTGGCAATGAAATGTCTTTGCTATGAGCTCACCGGGAGGGATAAAAATCACAAAATAAAGTTACAAAATAAGGTTACATAATAATTATGCAATAGAAATTGAATAAGATAAACTCAGACAGAGCTCAATATAAATAGAGCTGTAATGTGTCCAGGGTGTATGCAATACATTATGTCCAAGTAGTGCAGTATATATACAATGAAAACTGTATGTCCATTTAGTCATTATGGTGATTTGCTGAAGGAACCACAGCTTGCCTATTTAGCAGTCTTATTGCTTGGAGGTAGAAACTGTTACGTAATCTGTTGGACTTTGACTGAATGCTTTGATACCATTTACCGGATGGTAAAAGAGAAAACAGTTTATGACTGGAATGACTGGGGTCCTTGAGCATGGACCTGGCCTTCCTAAGACGTCTGGCCGAGTAGATATCCTGGATGTTTGGTACATTACAGCTGGTAATGAGCTGTGCTGACTTCACCACCCTCTGCAGTACTTTGCGATTCTGGGCAGAGCAGTTCCCATACCAGGCAGTGATGCAACCAGTCAGGATGCCCTTATTAGTGCATCTGTAGAAGCTGGCCTGGATATGTGATGGCATGCCAAACGTCTTTAGCTTGCGGAGAATGAATAGGCGCTGCCGTGCTGTTTTAACCACGGTGTTGGTGTGGTGGGTCCAGGTTAAGTCCTCTGTGATGTTAACTCCCAGGAACTTAAAACTGCTGACCCTCTCCACTGCAGTCCCATTGATATAAATAGGTATGTGATCTCCTCCCTGGTGTTTCCTATAATCAGCGATCATCTCCTTAGTCTGGCTAATGTTCAGAGAGAGGTTGTTCTGCTGGCACCATGCTGCCAGGGTTTCAACCACCTCCCAGTACGCAGACTTTTCATCATCTGTGATCAGGCCGATGACTGTTGTATTGTCCGCAAACTTAATGATGGAGTTTGAGTTATGCCTGGCGAGACAATCATGGGTAAATAAGGAGTAGAGGACAGGGCTAAGCACACAGCCTTGGGTGGCTCCAGTGTTTAGAGTCAGAGTAGAGGAAATGTTGGTGCCCACCCTCACCACCTGCGGACGTTCCGTCAAGAAGTCCAGGATCCAATTACAAAGGGAGTGTGCACTCCCAGGTCCTGGAGCTTGATGACAGGCTTTGAGCGCACTATGGTATTGAATGCTGAGCTGTAATCAACAAACAGCATTTCTCACACATGTTCCTTTCTTATCCAGGTTTGAGAGGGCTGTATGGAGGGCAGTGACAATAGCATCTTCTGTTGACCGGTTCTGGCAGTGGGTCTAGGGTGTCAGGCAGTGAGGAGGTGATGTGTATGCTTTGACCAACCGCTCAAAGCACTTCATGATAACTGATGTGAGTGCAACGGGGCGGTAGTCATTCAGGCAGCTGAGTTTGGGTTTCTTAGGAACAGGGACAATGGTGGTTTTCTTATAGCAGGAAGGAACTATAGACTGAGCTAGAGAAAGACTGAATATGTCTGAGAAGACATCTGTCAGCTGGTCTGCACATGCCTTCAGAACACGGCCATTTCTGGGATCCTCCTGGCTGGACCTGTGTTACTGATCTCAAAGTCAACATGGTGCACAATTATAAAGAAAACTCCTATCAAGCATAAGTATTTAGGAGAAAAAACAATCAATTTTTCACTTCATTGGATATTTATTGCTCCAAATAGATATCAACGGTATCAGCGGAGTTGTTTATCTTTTTACAGCTGCATCTTTTGTATATGGTATATGTATATTGAATACCTTGTCTGATTTTATCATTGTCAGAGCCGTCCAACAGTTTAATTTTCACTTTGTAGAATGTGCAGGGTCTCACAGTGCCTGCAGCATCATTCCATTTGCTTGGTGAAGTGATGCTGCTCTTGCTGACAACTTTGTCACAGAGGTTGGTTGCTGATTGAAACCTGCCTAAATCTGTTGGTAGCTGCCCAGTTAAGTGTCTCTGCTTGTGAAAACACCTCCTTTTTAATGACAGAGGCTAAATGTCTAGACTATAGGCTTCAACTTGCATTCTGAATGAGCAACTTTTCTCTGGTTAAAAGCTGTCATCTATATTCTTGATGCTGCCAGTTGAGTATGCTTATAAGTGCAAAAAAAAGCAATATTTAATAATTTCCCATACATCAAAACAATGATTAGAAATCATGCAAAATCTCTTTTATTATTTTTATTTGATATTTCTGACTGCACCTTATTTGTTATTCAATCTTGTAGATACAATAAAAATGAAAACGTTCTTTATATCCATCCATGTTTGTGGGATATGAAAGCCTGGAGCTTCTTTATTTTGTTTTCTCAGGATAATATGTTTTTGCATGTAGGTAAGGAATGGAGGGAGGGGGGAGTTGTTCAATATACTTTGGCATACTCAGCACCTCCTCGTTTTGATGGCCAGTTACATTTGACATTATAGGACAGCATATTTCATTTGCACAGCCTGCAGAATTCACAATATGTTATTCTGATTCTATGCCATCACTAATGTGCTGTGGCACCCTCATTATAAGCACAGTCCCTGAAGTCTTTGAGAAGTGGTTGCTAATTCACTCAGTAGGCCTTCTCCGGGGGAGTCAACAGATTGTATTGTCTCTACCTACATTAAAAATTCAATAATTCCCAGGTTACTTTGATTGCTTTTGACACTACTTATGGATAATCAGTGTATACATTTTCTCAGCTTCTTTTTTTGCTATCCCATTTTCTGCTCTTTTCCAGTGCAGGTTTCTTTTCAGTTATTGAATATGTTAGAGAATGGGACAGTACTTCTTTTTGAAGTCGTTTTCAGTAATCCTACTGATTATTTTCATTTATGTGAAATTTCTGTCTGTCTAGATAAATTTGTAGAAATCTTATCTTTATATATCATTTTTGATTTTTGAATATTTAATTTCTATGTAACTGTGTTTCACTTTGACATTTAATCTCTTATTACAGTCTTGGTAATTAAAAGCTTATGGTATTATGATATCAAAGTTACTACTTTCTGGAAGTCTGTACATTTTTCTAGTTTCAATTGTGTTTAAAATTACTAATGAATGTGGGATTAATAAGCGAGCAAAACCAAAGTATGTACACAAAGAAAATATTGTTGGTCTAGAACTATTTATCCTATACGTATATACCCCCTATTTAAACACCCGTGACCTCAAGGAATAGCTTTGGTCAATAAGAAAATTTAAGAAGCCTCATTGAGGAGTTATGGATAACAAGCATTGTCTTAACATGCTTGGCTAAGGGCAAGAAAGTAAGAATCCCCCAAAAGTGCAAAGTGGGACCCAAGATCACCATTGCAGAATTAAGGATTAAAATGTAAGAAAAAAAATGAAATAGTACAGACATTGCTTAAAAAATTGTTAGGTGTTATTCTGGAAATTAGAGTGAATGTGTAAAGTGGGTTAATGTGAGCAGCATGAATTAAGATTTGGTTGCAAACCTAGATGAGGAGTCTAAAAAGATTTCTAGTGTATGGGTATTTGGAGTGTATGTATTTATGATGTGAAAGAGGAGAGCTGTTGAGGACTTTAAGTGAAAAAGAGTGACTTTGAGTGTAACTCTCAGAAAACAATGATGATAATGTGGTGAAGTTCATATATTCAATGGAGGAGTCTGAAAGTGAGAATCTATGTGCCCACAGGTGTTTTTCACTGTAGGACCCATACCTATAGACCAGGGGTCTCAAACTCAAACGAATATGGGGGCTGCATTAGATAAAATGTGCTAATCGGTGGGCCGCATTCATACTTATTAGAACTGTTGGGAGAATTAGGTGGCATTGACCTCTTGTTAAGATGTGACTTTGATATAAACAAGCTCCCATTAAGACCTTCCACTTTACATCAACAAGTACTGTTATATTGGAAACTAGTATATAACCATAACTTCACCCCTCATAATTCTATGATATGGAACAAGAGATACTGTACATCCTGCAAAAAAGAAAGAACATATTTTATGATTCCTGATAAAGGTATTTGGTAAATTGTGCATCTTTTAGAAGCTAATGGAGAACTATTGTGATTTTGTTAAGAAATACGACATCGAGTGAAACCCAAAGCAATTTAAAGCAATTCCACCTGGTCTACTGGCTTTGGTAAAAAATTCCATAATCCAGAGTAATATACAGTACTTCCCCTCAAAATTGGTCCTTACAATATTTTACATAAGAAGTGCAATAATAAATACATCCATACAATTATGGCTGAGAGAGTCTTCCCAGCCATCAAGGAGAAAATAATTTTAATGATGTAGACGAGGATTCTCTCATCTCTGCTAGAACAGAATATATCACTCTTCCCATGCCACCAAAAACCAAAGACGTTCATTTAAAAATACTACATAACATATACCCCTCCAAAGTATTTCTGAGCAAAAAGTTCAACTGTGATTGTAACACCTGTACCTTCTGCAAATCAGATATTACAACAATGGAATACATTTTCTTCTCATCATTATTCAACAGCCTTCTGGAATAATAGTAATATTCGTGTACATGTAACTTTCAAGGATATTGTTCTGGGTGTTCCTAATCCAGACAAAGACATGTGTATAATGGTAAATGTCATTCTAATGTTAGCAAAAGTTTACAAAGATTCATGTAGAATTAAAAAAAAACTACTATGTGCTTTAAAACATTCTCAAACTCACGTAACCTCTGTACTGTAGACAAAGTTTTTTTTTTGGTTTCTTTCATTCACTTGATGTTACCTTTGTTCTATCATGTTGTGACATTTGTATATTTGTATGTACCCCTGTTTGTTGTGTAACGAATATGCCCCTGCGCATAACAGGGATCTTGGATCTGTGGGGCTGAGACTACCTTATATGAAAAAATGCCTAAATCGATGCCTAAGAGGAGTCTGTGAGTAGGAGGAGCAAAAATAAAAAAAATAGAGAAAAATCCAGAGTGAATAATGCAACAGGGAAAAAATCCCTGCTTGTTCGGGGCTTTGGCCCGAAGGCATGAAAAATGGGAGAAAACTCCCATGAGCAGGAAAAAAAGTCCCTGGTCATTCATGGCTCAGGGACAAAACGCTTGAGGTGTAGTTGCCTGTAGCTGTGTAGGACTCTTCAATCACTCAGTGTCAGAGCAGGGAGGTGAAGAGAGAGAAAGCCTTAAACAGTCTGCTTCTGAAGCATTTAACTGAATTATTGCCTGACTGATTGAAGAAAGGACTCCTGTCTGGAAACACATTGGGTTCTGACTGGGATTGAGACCTTGTACAAATGTGCTGGTTGTCAGTGGCACCACCAAGACCCAAGCCACAAAAATAGCCTCTTGTAGCTCAGTTTCCTATTTTGCATAGTTTTTGATTATTTTCTACATGCTTGCACACCCTGCACTTGTCTAAATTAAACATCATCTGCCAGGTGCTTGAATTGTATTTAAATCTTGAAATTAATTTGTGCCTCTACAGTGTTAGCTAGCACTCCTAGTTTGGCATCATCTGCAAATTTGATTAATTTACTAACCATACTGGAGTCTTGATCAGTGATACAATAAATTAAGAGAAATGGTCCTAGTATAGATCCCCATGCTACTCCACTAATTACATCATCTCAATATGTCTTTTTCTATTGAATTACCAATTCTCAGTCCAAATACTTGTGTTTTCTTGAATGCCAACTTCCTGCAATGTGAAAATTAATCATTTGTGAAAGCTTTTATCAAAAGCCTTCTGAAAATGTAAATACACCATATTTATATGCCCTGTGTGTAACCACTGCTGTTGCTTTTCAAAAGACTCTTATCAAGATGGTTAGGTAAGACATACTTTTTCTAAATCTATGTTGACACTTTATTAGGATTTTATTTCTTATAGGTGATTATTATTCTTATTCCTTTGGTTCTTATAATTGTTTACATAACCTTACATGTCATGGGATTTCTGTCATTCTGATAACATCATAATTGCTTGCTGGCTAATCACTTACAGTAATTACCTAATTAATTATTACCTTGTTCTTTATTTCCCATATAACTTACTCTTTGATCTTCTTGATTTTTTCTACTATCCATTATAGTTTAAATGTTTCTGAATTTCTTTTCTTTCCTCAGGATGACTGGTCCCCTCTCACCTCTTCAAATTTCCTTTGCAATGAAAAGGTTTCCAATGCCCCAGAAAACTGAAGCCTTCTTCTACACACAATATTTTCATGGATGGATGTATTACCAATTACACATTTGTAATTGTTCCTTTTTGCCCAGTACTGGGAATAATTACTCATTTAGTCATTTTCTACTGTTTCCTTCCGAACTTTTTAAATTTGTTCTAGATATAGTCTTAGTCCAATGACACGTGTATTCTCTTGGACAACAACTGGGTCGTTGCCTGCCCTAGCCAGGAGCCTGGATTCTATGTATACTCTATGGATGATTTCATTCACCATGCCTCTAGAGAAACAGCCATCTGTGTTGTGTCTTGGCCTCTGGGGCAATTCTCAGTTGTGATGTTCTGGAGAATGGAACAACTACTATTCCAATCCAGTCCAATCCAAAGCCAATCCAATGAACACCACTTCTCTTTTTGGATACCCTCTCTTGAGACCACTAACTGAGTTTTCCTCTGGCCATGATGTCCCACATTTGATCCTGGAATTGATCAATTTGATTGGTGATGTGATGCTAGGAGATTATTCTGGAAACACAGTACTGGAAAAACTGAATGTAAGGGTAGAAAATCACTGAAACAAAGTATCATTAATTCTAACAACAGGGATGTTCACTTTCAAAGAGATACTGGATTGCCAAAAGTAGTTCACAATGGTTGAGCAATGACAATACATCAGAGGTCCTATTGAACTGGTGTGTTCAGCAAAGACAAGGAGTCAGTAAAATGGTTTGCTAAATGTTTTCAATGTTATGCCAGTATTTTATCTACTGAAGAACACAGTGAAGATGTTGAATTGCATTTAACAATGCTGTGTCTCAGATTTTTCATTTAGTTAAATTTTCTTTAAACTGATTTTTATCGAAATTGTGATTACAAGAAGAAGATAGTGTGTATATTATTAGCACTAAATACTGATTCTAATGTTAATGTTAATCACCGTAACATTAAACAATCACATCAAGTTGATTCATTAGTTGGTGGTCCTTGTCCTTGCTCCTTTCTATAAGCCCATGAAATTCAAATGCCTACAATTTCAGTAGAAGATCACCATGAGCTACTTTTGCATAAAGGAAAAAGAACAATTCAAAATGTCAGACATTTGCATAAAAGTGTGCATTAATGTTTTAAGCACTCAAAACACTTGACTCTAAAAAAAACTTGATGATGTCTCTTTAGAGAAATGCTGCACACCATACACTTAGTTACAGCCATTGAATTATTAATATTTCTTCAAAAAGGAAGTTTACAAAAGTTTTTATTAACTTTGACATTTCATTCTGTATTTCTGCTACCTTTATGTAATTCTCAAGCACTTTCCATTCTACTGTAACACATTATTTATGTATTGCCTTGAAGAAAACTTCCACTGTGTGCAAGACAAAAAAGGCTTTTAAACTAATAAAGTGCTACTTTTTAGTGTAACACCCTTGAGAATAACACTATATACACCAATATATATGTAGGCTTAATCCAAAGAATAAACAATGATTGCACCGAACTAAATAAAACAATGTGGAAATAGTATTTTGGTAATACACCCTAGAATAGTAGGTAAGTTAATGACCTGTAAAGAAATTTTATGCTTGGAAATCCACTGTAAAGAATGGATATGAATTGGTAGGTCACCATGATTTACAATCAGAGTCAGCAACATTTAAAGTTTTATTTTCTAACTCCTCTGTTCTGTTAAGAGCTGCCCTTATCCAGGTAGGTGTGTATGATAAAACTAACTTAAAGTGTTAGCAAAGATCAATTCAAACCTCCTGCAAGGAATGCAAATGTACTGCATAAATAAATAAAAATACTTTTTAAATGTAAAAAACAATGTTCTCACTGAACTAGGTGACATTAAAACTAGTTCACAAACTGAACTGGGTTTAATGTCAGGTTCTTTTTTTTCATTTACGCACATCTTTAAATGCATCCATCTATGACTCTGAAATGGGGAGGTATGGAGAGGATAGTTAATAGCATCTTCTCAGAGTGTTTATTTAAATTTAATTTCTGGTATCGGTTCATAATCTTTCACCTTCCTGCTTGTAAACTACATGAACCTCTAGATAAGCATTTTTGATAAGCAAGGGAACAGAAAAGCAATTATTTAAACAAACAAAACACAGTGGTAATCATTATGTTCTGGAAAATAATAATAATAATAATAATTGCTTACACTTATATAGCGCTTTTCTGGACACTCCCCTCAAAGCGCTTTACAGGTAATGGGGACTCCCCTCCACCACCACCAATGTGCAGCATCCACCTGGATGATGCGACGGCAGCCATAGTGCGCCAGAACGCTCACCACACATCAGCTATCAGTGGGGAGGAGAGCAGAGTAATGTAGCCAATTCATAGAAGGGGATTATTAGGAGGCCATGATTGGTAAGGGCCAATTGGAAATTTGACCAGGACACCGGGGTTACACCCCTACTCTTTTCGAGAGGCACCCTGGGATTTTTAATGACCACAGAGAGTCAGGACCTCGGTTTTACGTCTCATCCGAAGGACGGCGCCTGTTTACAGTATAGTGTCCCCATCACTATACTGGGGCATTAGGACCCACATGGACCACAGAGTGAGCGCCCCCTGCTGGCCCCACTAACACCTCTTCCAGCAGCAACCTTAGTTTTTCCCAGGAGGTCTCCCATCCAGATACTGACCAGGCTCACACCTGCTTAGCTTCAGTGGGTTGCCAGTTGTGAGTTGCAGGGTGATATGGCTGCTGGCTAAAGAAATGTTTTCAGTGTAGCCTATTTTCACCCAAAGAGTACATACTCTTTAATACTAATTTTAAATATTGAGTCCCAAAGTGTGAAAAAATAAATACATTTGGCTCTTATTCCAGCAATAGGGTCATTTTTTGTGGAATACAGTGGATACTGTAAAAATAGTATCTATGTTTTACAATGAGTTGATCATGCAAAAGTAAAAAATAATACTCTATACTGTAGTTTATTATTATTATTATTATTATTATTATTATTACGTTCCACATTTAAATCCACATCCATGTATATGTGTCAATAGTTAACAGAACTAGAATTAATTTTAATTTATCTCTTCATTTTTAATAAGATTTTAAAATTTTAAAAGTAAAAAAATTAAACAAACATTTTAATCAAGATGGCCATCTTGAGCATTTCATACATTGCACGGTTTCCGTGATGATTAAAGTCTTAAATAATCAAGGCTCCTTCAGATTCATACCAGTGATCTAGATACTGGTATAATTAGCAAACTTGTCATATCTGTGAATAGCACAAGTGTGGGGTAGGACAACAGGCAGACAACTAGTATAGAGGCAGTAAATGAATTATAAATATATGTTTAAGACAATCTATGGAGAAATTAATTGAAAAATGAAAAGTGCATTCAGGTTGCAAGAATCAGAACAATTGTTAAAAAGATGGCAGGCACTAATCTTGAAGAAGCAACCAAAAGGATGTAGGTGTCCCCATAGGCAATTCAAAGAAGTAATAATAAGGCCTCATAAATTGGCTAGATATTGAGTCTAATTTCATTAAAATTAGTCTTTAATTGAAGAATTAATTTATGTTGAGATTATTCAGTGCATTAGTTAGATCATAATTGCACTTTATGTACAATTTTGATTACCATGTGATAAAAAAAGTACATTGGTGCTCTGGAATTAGTGTTGAAAATAGTTTTTTAAATCCTGGGTTGTACTGGCAACATCAGCTTCAAGTACATAAGAAAAAGTAGGAAAATAAGGTTTTATGGATACAAGTGCAACTCAAAATAATGCAAATTTAAAAATTAGAAAATAAGAGCTATTTGTTTATGAAAAGTGGCTCAGATGTCTGGACAACAAATCCAGTCATGCTGTTGAAGCCATGGGATCTTTCAAGTACAACCTAGATCAGACTGTAGAACAAGAAAACAGTTAACAAGAAAATGAGATTGGCTGAATGACCAGTTATTATTTATACAGTATTTTATTTTAAGTCCTCAAGATCCTGAAATGTTTAAAGGGCCTATTTCCAGAGTAACCTATGAAATTCATATTGAAATAACGAATTTCAATTCAAACATGTTACTGTTTTATTGTTTCTAAATTATTTTCTCCAGAATTGTTTCTCCTAATGTCATTTTCTGTCTTAATGTCTCTAGACATAGACAGTTAAATTAAAGTTTCTTGTATTTCTTCCAAAATGTTTCAACACTGACAACAAAGAGCATTCAAAGACTACAGCAAGGGGAGGAAAAACTACAAAGGAAAACTTAGTTCGACACAATGATACACAGTGTGCGTAAGAACACCTCCTTTTACAAATATTAATATTTTCACCATTCATTTGCACCTGTTATCATCTTTGCTGTAAATCAAACTTTTCCCACTGCAAAGCTGTTATTTCAGTATTCTTATTTTTTCATTTTACAAAAAACTGCACTTTATTATTCAAAACATTGTTTTCACGATACATACAGTACATTAAAGAGCCTCACTACTAGGAATGTATTAAATGTGACTTGCTACAAGTGGTTTTTAATTTCTAAATGGTAAATATCTGTTCATGTAAAATTTCTAGCTTTCATACCAATTTTGATTGGAGATTATTACCACACACAATATTTATAACCTACAAGTTGGCTGGGAAGATAAAAAACATGTTGTTACAATACAGTGGCTTTGATTTTCAAATATTGAATTTTATGTCTATGTGATTACTTTTATTTAAGCTTAAGATTAACAACACCAAACATACTAATTTTAATCATATTGAATTAGTTGTGAAGATCTTAATCTATACGAAATGCTAATAAGCTAATGCTAATAAAATAACACTTATTTCCTACATTGGACGAAATAGCAATATTTATTTCTTAGTTCTCTAAACATACATAATAAACATATTTCTACTATCTTTATTTTGTACAGCAAAAAAATTAAGATTTTATATATGGGATCGTGAGGAGGGCCAGTTTTCTTTCAACTTTCAATAAGTTAATTGGTGTTAATTCGTAAAGCGTTTCGGTTGGCATTTGTACAGTAGGTATGTGTATGAGGAAGTAAATGACTTTCTTTTCCCAATGTACACATGAAATCTCAATTATTTTGTCACGTCTAAATTTTTACAATGTAGAGTTTTACAGATGTAAATACAGTTCCATTGTACTTGAACCTATCTTTAAAGAATTCTATTATCTTAGTTTTTTGCAATAAGTAATCAATAGGTTCATTATAAGTGATATTCTAAATGGAAGAGTACTGCCAAATTCCACTCTGTGTGTTTTTAAATGGAAAATGGTCAAATACATTTTAGTAAAATAAAATGTTTACTTTGTTTTTTTTTTGGTTAAATGTTTGAAGAGATAAAATATCTTCTTGGTTCTAGAACTTAAACTTAAGTATTGCAGCACACAAGTACTTGTTTTTCATCTTATTTTAATTATATTATGCTCAGTGATGCAAAAGCCCCTTATTCTCAAGTAATCAGTAAAGATGACAGACATTCAATATGTTCCTGCACATTATGTATGAAAAACAGTTTTCTATTACTTTTATTTTTGTTCATTAGTTTTATTGATTTTTAAAGTGTTTTTTTAAGAAATACATCTTTGAAGCATCTTGATTTTGATTAAAGAGCTGTGTATTTTAAGTGCTTTTATTTTTAAAAGCAAAAATCAGCAGACACAAAAGAATATGATAAAGGATAGTATCTGTTTATGAGTCTTAAACCTGTGGCTGCTGAGTCAGAGTGTATGCTAAACAAGCACAATGGCACTTTTAAGAAATGTTTTGCACGAGTAAATTATCCTATTATTTCCTATTAAAAGAGGGGCGCCCACTTCTAGACCTTGGTGGCTGGAATATGTCTATTTGTTATAGCTGAACTATTATTTACTCCACTTAATTATTTGCTTAATTAGATAAGTTAAAGCCCTTTTTTGCTTTTAAGCATCTAGAGAGATAAGAAAAGCAGGGCTGTGGCACTCAAAGACTGGACTGGGGTTCAGCACCCATGCATTTATGACCTTAGTGATTATTCCAGAGTTTGTATGGATAAAGTTTCTCAGATATTGAAATTAAATGTTCTAAAGCTGGTAACATTTTTTAAAGAACTTCGGAAAACATATCTGTTAGTGGGAATATGCAAAGCTTTAGGAGGCAATATGGGAAAAATAATATTCCTTAAACTTGGATTTTGTAACTGTAGCAAGAAATGCAGACAATGTCTTCAGAATAGAAATAGTTAACTGTTGGAAAGGAAAGAAATATAAAATATTGATACAAGAATGATATATATATATACTGTATGAATATCAAATAAGGAACTGGTATTGGATCATCTAAAAAATGACCTGATACCTCTTACATATGCTGTCCTGGAGGTGGTGAAGCTATTGTTCTTTCTTCATGTTCTTCTTTTCAGATGACTAGTAGTAGTTACTGACATCTCTCAGTTTGCATTTTCTTATGCATTTAAGAGGTGTGCTTAATGCTTCGTTGAGATGAAATTAGATTAGTTTTTTTTCTAAAAGCAGATCTGACCTATAAGTACTGAATAGAACTTTATTGTTTTCCTAAAGAACTAGTAACAATAGATTGAACACAAGTACACTAAAATTCAATTTAATTCAGACCATTTGTTTAGACATAGGAAATACAACTCTTTTGTGAAGGAACGGGTACATGTAATATTTGAATCACACAAATAATAACGAATGTTGCAGTCATGTATCCTAAGTCAATTCATATCTTTATTTTTATTAAAAGCAGCAATATTATTTCACTAGTACAGGGAAGTGAAATATGGAATTCCCAACACCAGTTTACATTTTCTTGTGTTTCCTTACCCTGCCAGTGTTAGGCCAAGGTCCTGTTGAGAAAAGTTGCTCCAAACTACTTTT
Organism: Lepisosteus platostomus; assembly: GCF_059453375.1. Classification (NCBI taxonomy): domain Eukaryota; kingdom Metazoa; phylum Chordata; class Actinopteri; order Semionotiformes; family Lepisosteidae; genus Lepisosteus; species Lepisosteus platostomus. The sequence continues at coordinate 44,262,132 of NC_142613.1, forward strand.
GTTCCTGCTCTATAATACACAGGTTGCAGTGAAGTTGTAGGTTATACATGTCATGGCTCAACACAAGTTATGTACCAATATGTATAAAGAAAGTTATCTCAAAGCTCATGCGATGCTTCACTCGCAAATGTGTTGCAACAGATATTTTAATTACAATATTGTGTCTTTTCTCTTTAAAATATTTTTTTCTGTGTCACACAGTTATAGTATATGCGATATTATAGTATAACCTAAATATCAATGCTCATTGATTTGGCTTATTCCAAATTCTATAAAGCATTTACACCTAGGCCATCAAGAGCATAATAATTTTTGTGGGATACTAAAGCCCTGTAGCACTTCTGCATTATCTGATGATTAACACGGGTTGAACCTGGATTAAATGAAGAACACTGGTTAATTTGCAATAAAAGCGTCCAACAGCTCATTACAGCGGTAATGTACAAAAAGTAACAAAATTTAAAAGTTCAGGTGTATATGAAATATAGAAATATAGTGCAGGTGGGTAGCAGCGTCAGTATGCGTAGTCTGCAAAGGACCAAGTAATAGGTTTATTCCATGCTGAAGAGAGAAGAGAGAAAACACTTTTCAGCTGTGAAGCCTTCAGGTGTCAAGGAGGTGTTCAGGTGCTTGTTCCTATAAAGAAATATAGTGTATATCAGCATCTCTGAAGTCAATAATAAATTCTGCAAATCTAATCATGTTGTTTCAGTCCAGGTTCCCCAAACATTTCTTTTACTTCACTATTCTGCATGTTGTCTGTTTAGTTACTAACTGCATCTCTCAAAAAGAAATACGGCAAAATACAACAAACAGTACATACAGTATAAGTATTACCCCAATAGACAAACCCATTGGCCAAAACAAATAGCCTCTGAAGTCTTCAGTAAAGTTGTTGTGCTAATGTTTTAGGATTCTTTATCATGACGTTCTTTATAAATCACACGTAAATCTCAGTACAAATATATTTTTATAACGCTGAACAAAAGAAGATCATCTGGAAATTTAACTGCATTGCTTTCTCAAAAAGAAAAACTATACATAAACAATTGCCTATGACTGATTTTGTAATATGCAGACTAGGTACTACATAGCTCACAGTTAAGTAGAGGTGTATTGATTTACGTATCATTACACATACTGTATGGGAAGTACAGAGTCAATTATTCATTATTATTATTAAACATAGAACTGAATTACTGGAGTTTCCAGGTTTAGCACTTTTTATCTGTACAGTGCATTGAAAGATTTCAACAGCAAAACACAGTGTACATCAACAACACTTTTTTGTCTGAGCTACATACAGTACATATGTATGTAAACATATGTAAGGGAAATACAGGTTTACGTATTTATAGACAAAGCTAGCCAGGACGTTAACCTTGTGGGTATGAGTAGATACTCCTTAGGACTCCAATAATACACTTGTTTGGCTTAGATACATTAACAAAGATGGAGAATGCCCTTTAACCTTTAAACATGTGATGTCTTTAAGCCAACATAAATTAAGACTTAACTGCGAATATACATCTAACTTACAAAAAAAGACCACATGATGGCAGTGCAAAACAGAACACGCAAAAAAAGGTGAAGACAGAACAAGTTTTTTCAATAAGATTTGCCTGTATTTTGCTACATCCATTTTTCCCTCAATCCTGGCACACTTCCTGGTCTCTGCAGGTGAGAACATCACTCATATCATGATGCTGCCACCACCATGCTTGACAGTTGTGATTGTACTGAATGGGTGATGTGTTGGGCTTGAACTACACTTATCACTTTGTGTTTAGACCAGAATGTTTGTCTTGTCTGAACATAAAAATTTGCTACATGTCTACCGTATATCACATACAATTTAAGATGAGTCTTTTCTAGTAAGCTTAGATGTATTTCAGCTAGCAAAGTTGAAACACTTGAATTACACATCATGACAATTACACAAATTGTGTTTTTTCAAGACATTCTTTTGAATCCTGAACTGATTTTGGGTTACACTACAAAAGAGTTTGTATACTTATGCAATTATGATTCTTCTAATTTTCTTTAAAAATATACTGAACTGACTATCAGTATTTTGTGGCTTTGTTATTTTGGAGTAGATTGTGTAGATTCTAACTATAAAGTCCTATTTGAAAATGTCACCATTGCAATCTCAGATTGGAAACTTTGCTTCAGGGTTGGGGCCCTATATATATTTATTATATCATGTAGGGAGAGGGTGACATAGATTAGAAATGTTTACTTCAACACAAATTGTATTGGAATGCATTTAGAAAGATGCTCAATTTGTAAAAAAAATCAACAAGCTCTCCATAATTGTGATTTTTTACATGCATTTACATTTTTAATATCAGTTATTAATGAGGATGTGAGTTTACAACAATAGGTTTGCAGAAAAAATACTTCAGAATCACTGCAATTTTCGCATAGAAAGAGTCACAGGATGTTTGTTTTTCAAGGATTGCACTTATTTTTATGGCTTTGAACGTGATTTGCAGATTTGTGTAAAAATGTCTAAAAAGTTGTTTCCTTGTTTTTGGGGTTTTTAACACCATGCTAACGACATTCAATAGTCTCATGGCTTTCAGGAGCTCACATGGCAACAACACAGAATTGCAAACCGTCTGCTTCCTTTCATCTTCCTCTGTATAGGTTCATATCAACTCATTGAACTCTGATTCTGCTGTAACATTTCCTACTCTCTCCTTTATTGTCATTTCCTTTTTATTCCCTTGGTCTTCCCAGTGAACCTGTCCAAACATGGATGTGGCAATACACCATGATTCCCCTTGTGCTCATAACATTCATGTACAGTGCTTTGTAAACTTTCTTGAAAGGGGGAAAAGAAAATGGATCAATATTGCTCTACCTCTATGTGTGTCAGGTTCAGCAGGAGAGCTGTCGGTGCTCAGGTGTGCGTGATCTAGCGTAAGTACTCTTGGTGTCTATTCCTTTCAGAATGACATAATACTTTTGCAAGGTATTAATTTTTAATCATTTGTTCTGTTGGCGAATGCGGCACTAAGCTGTGTCTTTGAAAGCTCAGGAGGAGTATAAACACTCAAGTATTAGTGCGCACTGTATCAACGTAGCTAAGTACGTAGGCTGCATATTTGACACATCATTTTTATTAAAATAGAAAATATGAAAACCCATCATGAGCTTTCTGAAACCGATTAAGTAAATTACAGATGAAAAATCAACAATTTTTAATTATTCCATTTTTAATTGCCTATTTTTAAGTGCTCACAACAAATTTCTGGGGTCATCTTGCGTACAACCTGGGGGCATACCACAGTTTGAGAACCACTGTTCTAAGTCATTTTGTAAGGCTTTGCCAGGCTATGATTTTTTATTTAAATGATTTGAAGTATTATTGCTAGATTTCTAGTAAGTAGAATCTTATCCTTTAAAAATTCACAGGCCATACTGTGTTCACAAAGTCTTTGTAGAATTCGAAAAAGGAAATATTTATCTTTAGAAAAGAAATAAGTGTATTTAATAAATACCCTAAGAGGATCTGTTATACAACTCCTTTATTTACAAAACAACACAATTGTACATGTACATCTGTTAACATACAGTAAGTTCATAATAATTTCTCACTCACCATTATTAAGAAGTAATGTCAGCATCTGCGGGTGTGACAAAGGCAAGGTCTAGCAACTCAGAGTGCAAGAGATGTCTGTCTCTGTCTCAACCACAACACATTATGCAAGAAAGTACTGTATACTGTACATAAAACAGGGTGCTCAACAGGTGAAATGTTTATGTGTAAGAAAGCAATAGTGCAATATTACAGTTTGACCGCCTCCAGAACTTCTGTTTAACAACACCTTAAGAGGATGGATTGAATTATTTTCTGTTTTATGGTCTTAGCTTTACATGATATGAAAGGTTGTCAATGCAATTATATGAAAAGACTTGTCTAAGATTCAGTAAAAATATTTTCTTCTTTCTCCACGAAAGTGCATCCTCATAGATGTAAAAAAATCCAGAAAAGGGGGAATATTCTCTGAAGTAACTTTGAATGCTAGTAGTGTACCAGCTATGTCTCCTTTTGAAAAGATTTACATTCTGTAGGATTTGATTTGTGTACTGTGTTCTTACAGAGGAAGACAGACAGACAGATCTGTTTTGGGGAATGTTTACAGAGAGTATGTGACATTTCAGAGCAACTGGAAGGCAGGAATAACAATTGTCAAAAATACTATTGTGTTATGTATGGCAATCTTTGTGTGTGTTTTAAATACATATGCAAGAATCTCTCTCCCTCCTAACCTTTATGGCAGCACAAGAGAGAGTGGCTGTGCTCAGTTAATAACAAACCCTTCAAGAAAGACTGCAGAGTGTAAAAGGAGAAAAGAGTACTTTTACAAGTTCTTGTTTTCTGAAAATGGTCTTTTTGTTACAGATTAATACTCCTTTCAAGCCTTCACTGAACTGCACTGTGACTTCTTGCAAGCCTAAACATCTGAAGTAAGTCACCTGTATTATAAATAGTTGTCTACATTCATGTTGAATTACTTCTGAATAAATTAATCAGATTTGGAAGTAGAAGGCATCATGAAAATCTTTATGTCTAGATCTTTTGCATTTGAAAAGACAGCATTTGAAAGTGTATACCTTTTGTAATAATTGGGTATTGTGAAGTTCAGTTTCTTCATTGCACCTTTTAATGTTTTATTTAAAGTAAAACTAAATGTAACAGAGTTTTTTATGATTACGTTCAAATTGCTCCCAGAAATGAAACTAAAGTGATAGATTTTCTAGGGTGTAATGTGCCCTTCATTTGTACAATCTGCTGTGTAATGCCGGACAGTGTGAAGTTACCAATGATAAAACAGTCAGGTCACTTCCCTTTCTCTGCCTCAGATGAATTGATGTTATTAATCATTATAATTAAAGTGGTTTGTGGAGACAACTTGCACAGTGTGGATTTTTTATGTTGTATTTATTTAATTTACTCTTCATACAAACAGATGAAACTAATTGGAAAAAAAACTTACATAAAATGCTGAAAGAGAAGGTGTTTCTTAAAATTATTTTTGATTAATTCTCATAAATAGAAGACATGTCTCCCAGGAGTTGGTAGGCATCTGGAATAAAAAAGATAAGGACTGCATCTTTTTTCCATTTAATTAAATGCTGTATTTGTGGTAAATAAACCACTATATAGCCCTCTGTAATGTTAGGCATATCTGTGATATAACTGTGATATAACATAAATAACTTTTTAACTTAAATTTATAACCTTAAATTGTGTTGTTAATCAATAATAAAAACCAAACACTCTTTTTATCCGAACAACTAAATGGTACAGTATACATTTTGACATGTATAATGTTAGATATGAAAGCAGAGACCTTTGACATACTGTAACCTTTTACTCTCCCACAGTAATGTAGCATATAAAAAAGACTACATGTACTTTGAAGATGTCTTGTTTAACACAAAGAGGTCTCTTTTGGAATAGAAAAATATATTAATGAATGAATTGATTTTCAAAAATTATTTTTTGTATTATACAACCTTCTTTCACTATTTCATTTTATCATCTTATAATTTAAATTTACTGAAATGTACTGCTTAAGTCATTCACTACTTCATAAAGATAAAAAAATGACTACTCACTTTCCAGCTAATGCATTTGAAGACTAGAAGAGCAGAGTAGATCATCCCAGAATAAAAGAATAGAATCCTCTGTATGGGATGTATTGAAGCAAAGCATGCTTCCCTCTGGCTTTGTATCCCCAGTTCCCAGGAAAATAGTATTAGTGAAGGAGATGCAACGAAAGATCTTTTTTACTTTCCTTTTGATGTTGTGTGAAATACATTAAAGCAGGCTGTACTTTAGAAGTGCAAAGCCCAGAATAAGAATGACTCTGCAAAATGTATTCTGACCTTGAACTATTTATAACATTTTTATCATTTAAAAAAATGCAATACCATTGTAGTATAAATGCCACCCCTCATCTCCCTGCCTCCTAAACTCATTTTGCTCTCATTTATGTATTTTATTCTAGACAGTCGCACATTAGGGCAAACTAGCAGTCTCAGTGATATAATCTCATTGTTAGAATAGGCTGATGGAAATGAATTAACATATCAAAAGAAACAAATTGAACCATGCTGTACAGTGAGAAATAATAGGGGGAATCCGTGCTACTTGTTTCTAAACAATGTAGATTTTTTTTCTTTTGGAGAAAAATGTGCTTACTCTCAGTAACTACAAGAGACACATTGTGTCATCACATGAACTCTGGTGTTATATGGAACAAACTGATTCATCTAGAGTATTAAGTATCATCATCTTGTAAAGTGATTATTTGGCAGTAATGTTTATTTAAATTAAAATGTCATGGTTATGTCTTGTTAGATTTAAAAAGATACATGGAAGGAATGAGTCCTTATTTTACTTTGTATTTCAAATGCAAAATTATTTTGTCTGTGTTCATTTTAACTAGCATTAAAGTTAGGTACACAATTGTTTTCATTAACATTATAACCTGGGTCTTTTTTCGAATTAACCTCTCTATGTTTTCTAGCACATGAAAGGAGTTTTTGTCTAATCTTTCATTTTTATGTGCATTATGTGCATGAAACTATAATTTGCATGAATGCATAGAAATATAATAAACAAAAGAAAAAGAAAAACACATACAAAAAAATAAAAAATAGAAAATGTTGACAATACTAGAATGAAACAAGGCTTTTAACTCTGTAATATTTTTTCTTGCATTTTTTAATTGGACAAGATATTTAGATTTGTTTTAAATGTGATAATTTTCTTTCCTTAACAAGTGCATAGTAAACAGCAACATAGATAACCTTGACAACATAGTCAGCAGAAGCTAATGAATTTCAGTCATGGATGCACCACAAACAAGTTTTTTATGTTGGCATGACCTTAGCATTCTGTGTGGTTTCAAGGTGAGATGCATCATTAATAAGTGAGCAATCTGAGATTACAGGTTTGTCTCAGGGAGCAATGACTTGGCCAGGCTATCTGAACAACCCAATTTGGTGGGGTGAGCCAGGAAGCTACTGGCATTATTGGAATGAGGGAAGGGATACATGCTAAATGCTGGAAAGGAGTGATCATTACATGAGTTTTTGTTTAACTGGGTGTGGTGGAAAACTAGCATTGTGTTCTTGAAAATTCAGTTAGAAATTGTAATAGAGAAATAAAGAATAGAACACCATATAGCTATTTTTCTGTTACGATCCCTGCCTCTCGGCAACGAAAGAGGCAGAAGAAGGCGTAGCCTTAGTTTATCAGTCCACCTATCACTGTACGCTTTCACCACCACACCTCCATCTCATCTGGTATTTAAGCATTAGTCTTTCCCTACCTCCTCGCTCAGTATTGGTTTCCCTTTCGAGCTACTTAGTTGCGCTACGCCTTCTACCTCCTCGTACTGTTCTGGTTCTGACTTTGGTTTTTCCCCTTTTACTTCGTCTTTTGGATTACGGCTCGGCTTCGGTTGCTTTCTCCTAGTTTGGTTCTCTGGCTTCCCCTGGACTCTTGGCTCTCTCCTTCGTCTACGGTTTTGGATTACGGTCTGGCTTTGACTACTCTCTCCCTGTTTGGATCACTGGCTTCCCCTGGACTCTTGGCTCTCTCCTTCGGCTACGGTATTTGGATCACGACTCGTCTCTGTCGGCTCCCGCAAGTGGGTTCACTACTTGGTTTCGGTTTCACTGGCCGAATCCGTAACATTTTCATATTGTTCTAGTTACCTGAAGAGGTAATATGAAAATGCAGGTCTATGTTTTTCTTTTATTCACACTAGTATAAAGCTAAAATAATAGTTTTTAATTAAATTTTAGAATAGTTTTTAAAGCTCAGTACTTCATACCTTTAAATATGTATTAAATATGCATTTTTATTATGTATTAAAATGTCTTTAGTCTCTATTTTATTTTCAAATAGTCAAATTGTATTTAATGTTAGATAGTTAAGGATGAAAATATAAAGATGAAATACATTGAGAAAAATATATTTCCATGCACAGAATTTAATTATGTTTCTCAAAATGTTGAATTAAAACATATTTTTATACAGTTTTGTATACAAACATATTAAATATTAAAGATTGTTTTTTTCACATCATCAGTGTTATGTTCCAAATATTTAAATGTAAATGAGACCTTTAATCCTACTATAAATTTAAATAAACAAAAAAGTAATAAAAACACATTATCACATTTTTAACACATGTTCCCAAACACAAAAGAGTGGAAACTGGTTATTAGGTTTACTTTAGGGCATACTTCAAAGACCTCTTAAAACCAAACCCAGGGAAGTTTAAAATCACCTTCTGGTTCCACGTTAATAAAGATGATCAACAGACTCAATTTATTGGTTCATTCAGTTAAAAAAAAAGAAATTCACTTTGTCCTCAGAACACCTTACTTACAGTCAATCAGACTCAATGACAATACCAGGTGACTGCAGAGGGCTGCTTAAGGACTGTAACATCGCTTTTCAAAATTCTAACACAGCAGTGGATGACACATGGGAAAGTCGATTGCTAGAAAGTCATCTTGCAAATGCAATTGAAAGAGCAATTTACATGGTAATTGTTTAAAGGAGACCAACACAGAGCTTCTGTGTCAAATACAGTTGGGCTTCATCTTCATTCCATTTTAATGCAGATTTATTTTTTCTATGTGACCTTATCCAATGGGCTGAAACAGCTATACATTGGGTAAACACATTGTGTTGTTTCAGAGAACTGACCTTCATAAAGTACAGTTTTGATGCAGTCGATGACTGAAAGTGACATAAACCTTTTAGTCTGAGTTTTCATTTTCAGATAAAACTAGACCACCCAGGTAAGAAACACTTCAAGCAATTAATTCTTGAACCTTTAATCTCCATTAAACTGCATAATACATTCCTTCAGTAGTGATTTAATTTGATATGCTTAATGACTCACTGCACTTGCACTCTGATTCTGTTCCTTATGTCATGAAATGACACGTTTTATGCCTTCACAAAAACAGGAATAAGGATTAAGTCTGAAATCTAATGTTTTATCAGTTTTTGAATAGTGTCCTGAAGTAAAATAAAATCTCTCAACCAATCCTATTTTTCCTTTTATATAGTGTGAGTCTCAGCAACAATAATTATATCTGCAGAAATAACATGTTTCCTTGTTCTATCAAGAAACAGAGAGCATCATGATAGCTGTAACACCTAACCATTTTATTCTGAAAAAATGTATTAGTGATATCACATGTATGTCATTGAAACATTTTTTAAAAATCAAAACATAACACTTTAGCACTACTAAGCACCAACAAAACTCCTTGGAACAGCCAGACATTGAAAATAGATTTATGCACTTTATTAGACATGTTAAATGCACACATATCAAAAACAGCTAAACACAGCACACAGAAAACTGTATGGAGAAAAAAGGCAAACAGCACATCATTGAGTATGAGTAACAGGGTCTGTGTGGCAAACATGATACAGCAAAAATACATCACTGCTAGAATGTACAATAGTTCACAGACTGGGTTTCCATCATCCACCAAAAACTCATACCCGGTGTCCTTAACAACCGGACAGTCAGTTGCTTCCAGGAAATTGTACTGGCAGATACTTTGTCCACAGCCTCAGCAGTAAGTCATAAGATCTGTAGGATGAAAAAAAGTGGAGTGCACAAAAAATTACTGTTCAGGTTCCCAGTCAAAACATAATTAACCCTATATCTGTAAGCTCCATTTAGTTTTAAATGTTACCTATTACCCTAAATCGAATATGCTTAACATTTAATGCACTTCAAAGATAAAAAACAAGAAGTATACATTGATTTAAAAAAAATCAAAATTATAACCACTAGAAAAACTAAAGATTTAGACAATGTAATGGCGTCCCAATGTCTTTAAGGGGTGGAGCCCTTGTTGAGAGAGGTATGCATTACCTACTGTAGGTAACCACAGCTGAGCTGAGTCAGACTAATAATGAGATGCTGCTGTCAGAGTGCTTCAAGAGAAGGTGGAGTACTTCCCTCAGGAGAGATCAAGCTAGGGCATCTGTCGTGGTAGAGAGAAGACCTATGTTCAGTTCTTCCATATACTGAGGCTCAATTACGAAAGTGCTGGGCCGAAGCAAAGTTAACAGCAGGTGTGAGGTGTTGCTGGTATCGGAAACAGTGAAGAGAAAAAACAGACTAAGCAGCTGCAGCTAAACCCTGATAAGGAGATGAATGGATAGCTACAGTTTCTGAGGGGGTTGTGTATAGTTGTGGAGAAAGGCAGCTATTGAGTCCCAAGAGGGACTGTCTTGGAGGTGATAGTACACTTGAAGCCTTCAAATACTGTGTGCAACAGCGACCTGAGAGTTAAAGGGACAGTATCCTGTTACGGTGCAAGAGCAAGGCTGTTCAGAGAGTCCGCTGTATGTACGTTTAGTTGAAGTCAAGTGAGGTAGAGTGTGTGTGTGCAAGAGCATCAGGTGATGTAGAGGGACCCTTTTCCAGATGTTACAGGTAGAGGGGGAAAGAGAGAGAGTATAGTCTATCTAGCTGCTGACCTCTACAGAGTGTTGCATGAGAGGAAAGCTCTGTGGGGTGAGCTGGCGTAGTAGTGGTTGCTGGGCACTGAGAGGGCACTCTGGCAGCTGTGTGAATGTGAAAAAGCAGTGGTGGTTGTTCATGAGAGAAACTGTGCCAGCACATATGATAAAGCAGCGGAGGCCGGGAACAGGAGTAGGTGCACCACGGTAGCTGTGGAAGTGTGCACAGGTTGGGGGCGCAAGAGTGAGGTGCCAGAGAGATTTTGTGAGTATTTTATATGGACAATGTGTTGAGTCTTGGCAGGAGAGGGAATGCTAAAAGAGATGCAGGTTGTTAGTGTGAGAAGACTTGGCACAAGAGAGGTGCTGGAGACCCAGCCTGGTGGCATCAGGAGAGGGTGTCAGTGGGCTTGAGACAGGCCTTGTTAGCCTGAGGGCTGACTGGGCAGATTGGAAGCCTGTTGCGCTGGTGAAGCATGTAACAGCAGGAGGCTCCAGGTGAAGAAGGGAGTAGAAGGCTCCCTGAGTGGTGGCTAGGAACTAGGAACAGGGAGGCTCCTAGCAAGATAATGTCTCTTTTAGACAGATGACATAGCAGAGGGTATTTGAGAGTTAAAGCTTGTCGAGCCTGGAAACACACGAGTGAAGGGCTTGGTGATAAGAGTGACCTAAAATGATCTAAGAGAAGATCATATAGGACAGCAGTGTAAGTGAGTTAGAGACTCGGAGCCTGAGAGTCGTGAGCTGAGGGCCCAGAGGTCTTTGATGTGTACCACATGTCCTGGTGCCCTGATGAGGAGATCACAGTCAACTCCACTCGTGGAGATGAATGTGTGTAAGAACTAAAGTGAGAGCAAAAAAGTTCCCCAGCAGGCTGAAAGTGGCATGTCCAGAGCGATGGACACACATGTTTGTGTCCTTGTGGTAGCCACTACCCCTGTAGCGTCACAGCATATTCTGTATATTCAGCATGGGTGAATACTTTGTGTCTGTATTTGATTTAACACAAAGTTGTTGATTTTTTTTAATCAACAAAGTCTTCCTCTCTTATAAATAAAATACTATATTAAATGTTATTTAATGCACATATATGGAATTCAAAAAATATATTTTTCATCTCATGTTAAAGATGTTAATGACAGAATTTACAATTGTTAGCACATAATTGAAGGCTCTGACGAAATTGCTATTCCACTGAGCCCAATTATAATACATTTTATACTATCCCTAGAATTTAGGGGAGGTTAGTTGAGCTAAAGGTTTGTACTTCCCAGCTTGATTATTCTATTCTGTAGATTCATTGTAATTAATTTTACCTGGTACTAACTGAGTAACAGTTAACTCAGATTAAACTAAATCATTGTTACGTAATACAGCAAAACGGTAAGAACCAGACAGAGGGGAAAAAAGAAGACAAAACTAATACATCATCCATCCATTCTCATTTTTGAGGGAGTGCTGGGTAACTTTTCTCTTAAAATGAGTTTGTGTAATGCGGTCATGTCTCTTAGTTTCTGATAAAACTCTAGCAGTATAATTTTGTATGTACTTTTACTGAGATATAATGGGAGTTTATAATAAATATTTGGGATGGATGACAATGGCCAAGTTCTATTAGCCTCAGCTGTCAGTAATTTGTAATCAATCCTGATGCCATTTCCTCAGTAAAACAATATAAATACTAAACGTAATCCTCTTCTCTCCCTTGCATACTGTACATCATTTGCGTTCCACACCACCTCCTAGCCTGCAGCTTCCCTTGGTCACTCCTTACTCTGCATGGGAGTTCTGGTCTCTTCATCCTACAGTGTATATGCCTAATTCATGGCTGTTCCTAGTAAAACATGATTTTGGGAAAAAAATGACGTCAACATGATCAAAAGGATATGGTATGGGGTTAATGGTGGTGAATGGGGTGGAGGAGTGTGTTAGCATAATGAATATTAGAATAGATTGAACTAGAGGCCTGAATACCTTACATCCGGGTGGAGCAGTGGCTCTGTGGATAAGGATCTGTGCCTGTGGCGGGGAGGTTGCCAGTTCAAATCCTGTGGTTGGCAGAGGAATCCTACTCTGTTGGGCTCCTGAGCAAGGCCCTTAACCCCAGCTGCTTCAGGGTGTTGAACAATGGCTGACAATGCGCTCTGACCCCAGGCTTCTCTCTCACTGTCTGTGTGTGTCATGAAGAGCAAGCTTGGGTATGTGAAAAAGACAAATTCCTATTCCTTCAGTTACGTGCAAGAAATTGTATAAGGCTAATAAAGTGATCTTATCTTGGATTGGTGAGAATGTATGGGAAAAAGACAAACTCCCATTCATTTTAAGCTTCAATAAGTTGTAAGTCAAAATAACAAAAAAAGTATAGTGTTAAATAGTATGCTCTATTGTTTGCAATACATTAAAACATTAATGTATTTAACTTTTCATATTCATTGCTTGATCTTGCACGAACTTGCATGACGGATGAAGCAACCTGAATCACCACTGTGTTTTATGTATGAGTACTGTATGAGCTCTCTATTCACATTGAATTAGGCAAATGAAAAGGCAATGAAAATGTACTATGAGATTTTGGATCATTTGTTTTGCAATATACATAAATATGAAGCAGACACTGTGCAACCTAGAAAAACAATAGTGAAATAAATAACAATGAAAAAAGACCACAAAGAAAAACACATTAACATCTTAAATCATAATAAAATGTCAATTTTTAAGGGTTTATTCTAGTTAACTCCCTATATTCTGAACACTCCTCTTTCTGTATCATTAGGCATTTAATACCATGACATGAAGTTGCATTTCTCACTCTCCAAATAAATACTGTGTTTATTCAATAATAATTTAAACCTTCAAGAAATTCTGTTGACAATATCACCTGGGTCATTACTAATACCAAAAAGCTCAGGCTTCATCATAAAGATGAATAATTGTAGCTTGAATTTTCTTGAAATCTATCCAGTCTTTAGTTATTATAAACATATGTATGTTTCTTCTTTGCATGAGTACATTTACTGTATATTGTCAAAGCAGCAAGGGTTGCATTACCAAACGGTGCACAGTTCTTCATTTATCTGTTCTAAATCAAAAAGTTCAAGTAATATTATATCATTTCACTTAAGAAGAATTTACTACCAATGGTATGGACCTCAAATCACAAATCTTTCACACCTTCAAAATGAATGAGCTGCCTTAATATTCATTCATTTAATTCAATACATCGATGTACAGTATAAAGGAGTTACAATGTTGAAAAGCTTGTCCTTTACTAAGACACAAAGAACCTTATTTGCTTTCAGGAGATGGCAACCATGATTTATAAAGATACAATATCCAAAGAGGAAAATAGCATGCTCTTTTCTAACTTTTCTAAGATTCTTGTTCTGATGAGGAATACATTTGGGTGTTTGACACTTTTTGACCTCTGAACAAAACGTAATGCACTGTTTATAAGGACAGAGGTGCTTGTGATTAATCATACCATTGTGGTATGATCTTTAAAAGGGAAAGCATTCACAGTTCAAATTATTTCAAAAGATAGAAAGTGAGAATTTATATTAAAATGAGACAACTTTGGTATTTAAAATTGCACTGGGATTGGAAATGGCATTTATGTAAACTGTAAGGTCTGGTCAAGTTTTAAAGGGGTTTTAATCACACAACAGAAATGGCATAAAGAAATGGCAGCCCATATAATTCATGCTGTAGCAGCAATGCTTATTAATAAGACAGAAGTAAGTGTTGCTGTGCTTTCCTAAATGAGGCCCCCATCTCTCTTCCTCATCTCTGTGGCTAGACCACAGAGAAGCTATTCATGTAGTTTCTCATTTAAAGTGTTTTTTTAATTAAAAGGAACCATCCTAGGATGGGGATGCGCCCAGCCATGCCAATTACTCATGATAAATGTGTAATCTTGGTCCCTCTTTGTCTGGTAAACTTTAAGCTCAACTGGGTTATGCTCCTAGGGTTAGAGGTCATGAGGCCTCCTAGGGCTCATCCCTCACCTTGGCCAACCAATCAGGAACCTGCAGGGTGTGGTAACCCCACATGGGTCTCAAATGCCCGCCAAACTCTCAACCAATCATTGCCCATCTTTGTTCTAGTTAAAAGACACGGCAGAGCTCAGAACTTTGCTTCTCTGGCCATTCTTGCGCACCCTTAGATACAATCACATGACGGTCAGTGTTGTCTGTATAGGGACTGGAATCACATTTCAGCAAAGCATCAGCCAGGGGAAAGCCCAGAAGTACAGAATTCTAGTTTGCAGCAGACCTCATGAATCGCTAGCAGCCAATGCTTCACTTGGAGAGCAAGATGGGGTATGTGAAAAGACAAATTCCTATTACAAGAAATTGTATTAAATAAAGTGATCTTATCTTATCTTATTCTTCATTCCTTCCTGTCTGGCAAAAGTCTGACATTTGCTATAGTAGCAAATAATTTGCTACTGTACCTCTACACAATGAACATTCGTCCTTGCAGTTTAAGCCCTGCTTTTCACTTTAACAACATAAACATGCTTTTTTATCCTCAGAACCTGTAAGTTTTATTATAAATGACAATGAAATCAGATATCTTATTAAATTAAATGAAATCCTGGTAAATTGTAATCAATTATTCAAACCATTTATAATGTTGACTCCAATGGTGATTTGGTTTATTTTTCTTTTAGTTATTACTATATTTATTATATTGTGCCAGCAGCCATGTCACCCTGCAACTTACAATTGGCAACCCACTGAAGCTAAGCAGGTGTGAGCCTGGTCAGTACCTGGATGTGAGACCTCCTGGGAAAAACTAAGGTTGCTGCTGGAAGAAGTGTTAGTGAGGCCAGCAGGGGGCTCTCATCCTGCAGTCCATGTGGGTCCTAATGCCCCAGTATAGTGATGGGGACACTATACTGTAAACAAGCACTGTGTTTCGGATGAGATGTAAAACCGAGGTCCTGACTCTCTGTGGTCATTAAAAATCCCAGGGTGTTTCTTGAAAAGAGTAGGGGTGTAACCCTGGTGTCCTGGCCAAATTTCCCATGCCTCCTAATAATCCCCCTCTATGAATTGGCTACATTACTTTGTTCTCCTTCCCCCCAATCCGATGGCAGGCAGAGCGACGCGCCGGTTGGAGTATTCTCGGTCACATTTAATGGCAACGTCAGCTCAAAGATTTGGTTCAAACCACCAAATGGAGATGGGCGTGCTGACAAGCAGACCCTGCTGATACGGGATTAACGCTAGGATGAGAGAGATTACTACATTTATTATATTAATTTAATATTTACCATTGTATAATTTAAAATTAATAGAAATGTCAATATAGCTGACATATTATTAATTGTATATATATATAATATATACTATTATCTCCAAGGGAAAATTTGTTAAACAAAGTACAGATTACGAATGGCTGGAAATCAAATCTGGGCCTCTAGCAAGGGGGTGTGAGAATTCTAACACTGAATTAGCGATGTGTCACTCATGAATGACTTAATGTGTGGGACAATGGAAAATGTAGTTTCTTATTTAATGTATTTAGCACAATGCGCCAAGTGTTGAGTAGTGCTGGGTTTATTTGATCGGAAGTTTAATTTTCTACTACACTGCAAATAAACATTTGCAGAGATGCAGGGTTCCTGAAGCAGTGATCAAAGCAGTCCTAAAATTGATGGTTGATGGCTGATGGTTAAGTGTCAATCAACAGTCTAGGATCAGAGCATAAAATGAGTAGCTTTAGAAGAACTCTAGGAGGTACAGAGACAGAAAAGGTTAAGAAGGTTAGACATAAGAGAAAGAAGAGAGGTGAAGAAGAAAGAATTTGAGCGTTCCTTGTCCAGATCATCCATAGAGACCAGATTCAAGCTAAGTACTTGAGCCTTGTTAAGAGAGATTGTGATCCTGTTGTTTCCAGGAATCTCTGATTTCCTGAATAGAGAATCCCTCAGTTAAAAACAACATCTCTTTGTTAGTGGATGTATTTTGTAAAATATGGATAAAGGTTTCCTATTCACATTGTAGCATCCATATTTACTGTATACTGTATATAGAGAGATTTAACTCTAGGTTGTATTCTGTTGATTTAGAAGGGAGGTTTATTTCCTGTGTTGGATTTAAATACTTGGTAGCAGTCTAGGGTTTTTCTGAGTGGTCAGGACACAGGCCTCTGGGACACAGGCCTCTTGTTAGTAAGTTTGTACGTAGTGTAATTTGTGTGTTGTATGTTTATGTTGTGTATTGTTTAGTATGCTGTTGTCATGTTATATTGATAAATGTTTGTTTAACCCATTGTGCTTTACCTATTACTTTTTCCTCCAAAGCTGTGCCAGAGAATAAAGAACTCGGATGCCTCTAATTATGCCAACTGCTCAGGTAAATTTTCATGGCAAAATTGTTATCAGTTTGAGGGGTTATGATTATTTAAGTATTGACTAATCTGCTCAGTCATATCTGGTAATTCTCTTTTTCTAACCTCCTATTTGTAAAGATATCATACATAAAAAACAAATAATTAAAATTTGTTAGAATTGATTGCTGAGGTAGTGAAACCAGAAGTGTTTCAAAAACAAAATGCTATAATAAATAATGAATAAAAATATGAATGAAAACTTACATAAAATTACTGGGATGTACACCAAGAATAGTATATTATAAATATAAATAGTATATTATAAATATATATATTATATATAAAGTATATTATAATAGTATATTATAAATATTTATAAAAAAATATAAATATTTTGGCATTGTGGCAAAAGTGCAATTTATGCACCTTAAAGAGAATCTTTGGTGCTCATTAAATTTTTACGGGACTGGGTAAAAAAGGGAATGACAGAACACAAAAATGAACTGAACAGACTTTAGTATTTTCTTAATTTGGTTTATTTTATACATTTTTTCTGCATTTCTGTACTGTTTACTTAAAATATATTATCAATCAACACATTGTTCACTATACTGGAGCATTTCCCTGTTCAGAAGTGGTAGCTGCAGCTCACTGACCTGTTGCCCACTGACTAAATTTGTTGATTTACATATTATAAAGATACCTGTTATGCAATTTAATGGCTTTCTGCAGGCAACATTGTGGAGTGGGGGTTGAGAAATGAATGCCAGTCTCTCCTTCAAACATTCCCATTTTTATTTTATATGTATGTAAGTCATACTACAGTATTTGATATTAGGGTGTGTGCTCATTCTTTGCTAACAAATAAGCCTGAATAATGTGTATTCCTTGTGGTGCCACAAAGGCCTGAAAAACTGTGAATCTCTCTCTCAAGGAGAGATAAGAGTTGCAAAAACATGGCCACAAAACTATTTGGCCATAAACATGGTAGGCCTGGTGATCCTCAAGTCAAGAGAAGAGCCCCTTACTGCAAAGACAAGATCATAAATTTGGGGTCATTGAGAAAACTACATCTTCCAGTAATCAAACGTTGTGCGGTTTCGGAGTTCTGCAGGTCCCATCCAGCCTTTGTGGTTTATAAGAACTTATATAACTAATGTTTGTACAAGGATATGTTGTTTATTGTTTAGAAATTGAATCTTGTAATTTATCAAGGGAAATTTAGTTAAAATGAGCAGCAGAAATCTTTCAAAAAATAATGACAGAAATTGTTCATGGAAGATGCAGTTAAAATGAGCACGTCAAAACTTTCCCAAAATAACCACAGTAACTGTGACTGAGTCAATGAATATGATGTGGAAAACGTTTATGAAGAGGTATGAGTTATATAAATATATTTATATTGATAAATTAATATTGTTAATAATGTTAGTGAATGTTATTTTTTTTGGCTACCAAAATGTCCCTTTAGTTACTTGATTCCATATTAATATTCCATATTAAGTGGATTTAATATTTTAGATTACATTTTAATTAATAATATATAATATAATCTAAAATTATAATTTTAGATTTTAGATGGCTGCATCTGTAAGTGGGAAGTAAAAGTAGTTACAGATAAGGGTTTTGCGGTGTCATACTGATGGTAAGGTAAAGAAGGTGGTAAAGCAGTATTGGCCAAACAGGGACAACTAAAAGAGGGTTTACACTGCTACTAGGCAAGCAAGGCTCTCTTTCATTACTGCCAGCCTGTGAGGGGTTGGTTAGTAATTATATAGTAGGTTCTAAATCCTGGAGGGGAATTACTTATCTCAGAAAGGGAAAAGTAACCAAGGTTGGTTACCAGGGAAATTCAGTAGATTATAAATCCCAAAGTGGATTTTAAAGGTTCCCAGGAGAGATTGCGATCATCAGGGTTCTAGTCCTTTATGTCCCCTGGAAGGGGATGAGCAAAAAGTTTCTTAATGACTTAATGGGTTGCCCTCCTCAAGCTAAGCACAAAGGTTGGAGCTCTGGTCAAGCCAAAGGGTAAAGAGTCCACAAGTGAAAGGCTAGGAATGTTGCAGTGTAGAAATCCGTTAATGAGAGGCACTGTATATAGTCTGGTTCTTCAGCAAGTAACTGGGGCATACAGCCCGGGTATCTCAGAAGGTAGCTGAAAGGACTCTCTGCGGAGGATAACTATAAGTGTTGGAGGAGAGTACAATAGTACATCTGGCTCTTGTTACCTCAAAGGTGTGTTCCATAAGGTTAGAGGAAGTGAGGTATCCAGTCCTGAAAGGTGCAGTCTGTGGGTAAGGGCTAGAAAATTGTAGATAAGTTTCCAAGAGCTGCATAACAACAGAACGGTAAGTAAAACTGACCTGTTCACAGGCCACAGAAATTCCACTGTCCTAAAATTTGTATCAGATGATTGCAAACCTTTAGACTGATGGCATGAAGAGCCGTGTCTGGGTCAGAGGCAAGTCCCCACTCTGTTACACTGATTGGACATCAGAATGTACGTTTAAAATATTCCTGTACTGTGTATGCCCTTTTACATTCTGTATTTATGTTCCGTCCTTGCTGTTGACATTTATGGTAACCGAAGAGATTGACTGGGGCTTTGCTTGTATTAGAAAATTGCTTGTATTGCTTGAAAATGTTTGTATTTTAGAGCAGAGTAGAAACTGAGTTTATTCTGCTCTATGGATGATCAAACTTCAAAACTACACTGAAAGTGACTGTGACTCCCTGCATCCCTACATTACCTTGAACAGTTCACTTTCATTGTTTACAAGTTCCCATTGATTAAGATACATACAGTACTGTGTCTTGATTTAAAAGAGATTTACTAAAATTTAACTCAAGTGATCATCATGATTCCTGTGAACTTTGCAAATAAAATTCAGCACCTAACAGTCTGTTTATCACTAATGGAACACCTAATATTGACCTCAAACTAAACAATGGAAAATTGCTGGAAAACAACACAGTGAATATCTGTCAGCATCATAAAATTTAGTGAAGACTTATTCAGGTAGTATTAACTTAGAGAATAAGATTTGGAAAATAAGAAAATGATAGAATTTGTATTACAGCTGTTGACAAATGTAGTAATTTAATATTTTTAGCTATCAGTGTATTTGGCCAAATATATTTGTTTTTTGTAATCACTATATTATAACGTTGCTTTATTTAATTTTTATTTATCCCTTCTATCCATTTTCAATAACTCTAGCCCCTCCAACTACTGCTGTTACATTAGCAAAGTCTAGAGCATAACCCCTACCAGCCATGGTACAGTATTAAATATACACAGACAATTTATATCTATAAAACTATTCAAGAATATATATAGAGAGAGATTCAATATGTATACAACAGGAAGAATAAAAACAACAGAAAAGGGTGTGGTTTGATCAACAAATAAGTAAACACCTTTGACTGACACTACAGCCACACTGACATGGTGAGACTGTCACAGCGCAATACCCCAGTCTTCACGAGCACACAGCTTGACCCCGGCGATCGGCAGTGGCTGATCAGATGAATCCAAGTCACGGCACCAATGTGACCGTCACGGTTCTGCACGGTCTCGTGCCCTCCACCACTGCACCCCGCCAGTTCATCCCGCAGCACCTGGGGCACGAACCCAGGTCTCCGGCGTAACGCAACAGGGAACCAGCCACATGAGAAGGAGACCTCCCTCAGCCAAGGCGGCTGAGGTCCCTGCTACGTGCAGGGAGGGGAATGACGTCACCGTGTCCAAACTAGCTCCACTACAGCTATGAGATACCGAAATTAATAAAGGTGCAATATATTACTTTGATAAGTCACAGAAATCACTGAATGGCCTCAGCCTTCGTGCAATAATAAGTTTATCAAGAAATACACCTGTTCCTCTAAGGTCCTACAGTTAGGTAGTAAATGCCAAGCAAAGATTCAATCATAAACACCAAGGAGCATTCAAAGTAACTTAGGGATAAAGTTGTAGTGTTTGTTTGGATTACACAGGGGTAAATTCCAATCAACTTTGTTGACATGACAATAAAGTATTGAATCTTTAGTCTATTTTTTGCAAAGTTTGAGCATTAAAGTTTTGATTGAAAATAGTCATTTTAAAGAATGTGTAATTGTAATTCAACAAAAGAAGACATCAAGGAAAATGTGGATAGTTTTGTAAGGCATTGTACACTCTCTATATATAATGATATAAATGGTAATACAGAAGGTATGGTGGTGTGGTGATAATGTAGGTGCCTTACAGCTCATTGTGACCCTGTACTGGACTATCTGCACATGACACAATGAAAAGGCAAGTTAGACAGCTACTTTTTAGTGATAGTCTGGACATGAATGCAAATCATGCCACCTCTGAAGAGAAACTGAAGTCCTCCACCCCCACTAATAGTAAAGATGACACCCTACAGCAGTTGCGTGACTTGTTAGGAGAGTAAGGAACCCAGACTAGCGACTCTGTTGCCAGTCGCCTATTGGTTAGTTAAATCTCTACCACTCCAAGAATTCCCCCGGTCTTAACGTTAGCCGACCAACCTGTGTCGCTGCCTATTACACTAGATTTATCTAGATTGAATGTAGTAGTGAAACCAAATGTTAAGATACCTTCAGTGTTCAGAGAACATGGAGCAGATAAGCACACCACTCAAGAGTGGATAGAGGTTATGGAGGCATACTTGAAGAAAAAGGGCTGTCCTACCTCAGAACAGGTGGAAGTGGCTGTGGGCCATCTCTTGGGCTGGGCCAAGAATATTGTTAAGGTTGGGTTGAAAAGTAGCTCCATGTCTGGTGGCCTTACCCACCCAGAAATGGTTTATGTTATACTGAGGAGGTCTCCTTTTAGCTCATGCGGGTGGTTACCTGTTGCGTTACACCGGAGACCCGGGTTTGTGCCCCAGGTGCTGCTGGACGAATCGGCGGGTGCAGCGGCGAGGGCACGAGCAGAGCCGCAATGGTCACATAGCAAAGGGGTTGAATGGCCTTTTTTATTTTTCTTTGCAGTTTTTTTTTACAATGACCCTTTTCACCGATAAACGTGTTGAATTTGGGCATATACATTCTTATTAAAAATATTCACTAAAAAATGTGTACAGTATATATAATTTGTAATTCAAAACTGGTTATCACTGGGAGTGGCATGGTGGTGCAGTTGTTACCACATTGCTGCCTTTCAGCACTGGGAACCTGGGTGTAATTCCAGACCTGGGGTGTTATCTGCATGGTGAAACAAACAGTGTTTGTTTCTTCTGGGTGTTTTAGTTTCTTCACAGAGTTCAAAGACATACTGGTAGGTTAACTGTCTTTTGGGAAAATTGGCCCAGTGTGAGTGTTTGGATGTCTGTGTTTGTATGTGCCCTGCAATTATCTGGTATTCTGCCAAGTGCCCGTTGCTTGCCAAGGTACAGTTGGCTCTGGTTTCCACGTGACACTGACTTGGATGAAGCAGTTAGAAAATGGATGGATGGCATATCATTTGAAGGGGGTAAATACTTTTTTAAGGTGTCTAATAAGTACCACACAGAAAAAATATGTAAAACTATTAAAATTTGTAAATTTTACATATGGGCATACTGATTTTTGATTGCAATAATATTATAAATAAGGGCTTAAGATGCTGAAGCTGTCATTTCAATACTACATAATTTTATTACATATTATTTGGCTTATTATAAAATGCAGATACATGAAACATCTTGTTAACATGGTTTGTTTCATAAATGAGAACAGAACTTTACAATGCTTGGCTTGTAAAAACTTTACATTACTACAGTATATTGCTAAAACGATGTTACAGCAATTTATATGCAGAAAGTAAATTATCATAACTCATTTAATGTGTTTAGCAATAGCACAAGTAATTTTTTTTTGTTTTTGGTCATGGTGAGTGAATGCTAATGGATTACAGCTAATTATTATTCATTGTTCAGTTTTAAGTGGAACTTTTGTTAAGTTGTCCAGACAGATTGCAGATAGAGAACCTGGTCTGCATTTTGCTGAGCTTTCACCTAAAGTGAGGCAAAGCCAGAAGATTAATATAATAAAAACAAAGATTTTTGGAAATTAAATGACAAGATGTAATTTTCTGCCTCATTGGGCTGGCACCAATAATATTCAAGGGAAGGCAGCCTAGTGTTAGTAAGCCTGTTGTTTGAATGCAAGACAATTACTCTCTTTGTCCTTGGAGGCTATTTTCTTGAGTCATACAACCATTGACTCTTGCTATTACCAGAACTATGATGCACAGAATGTTATTTGAGTCCATTTCCTTGTTACAGGTTTCCATGTTATCATTATGGGCTACATGAATGTTATTCATTTCTGGCAGTACTGAATAATGTTTGCAGGTTTAAAGCTGTGCTCTCTTTCTTGCAGCCATTATATCTGAATATTAGCAAAGGGAAATGGAAGAACAAGTTGATTTAATAAAAATACTGTATAGTTTTTCAATGACAGTGTGGGAATGTGAATAAATCGATACATTCTTTTACATCAAATTTTACTTGATTCTTTATCAAGTCGCACACAATCCCTGGATCATTTTATCATCCAAAAGAGGGCAAGAGATGCCAACTGGCCAGTATCAATCTGAATCTGCCATAGAGAAATGTAGTAGTCCCGTTGAGCCTGCACCTGGATAGAGCAATACTAAAGTCGATGATGAATAGAGATATGGTACCTCCTGTGAACAGCCTACAGAAATCTTGTCAAAGGTAATACTAGAAGTACTTTAGAACTTTAGAAGTAGCAGAATTTTACTGATTTTTTGCTTTAAAATATTGTATATAATTTGATGCAGAGTAGGGATGTACCTCATTAGGTGTAGCTTTCCCTCTGTCTTTCAGATCACAGGTGCTTTGACAGGCCTAGCAATGAACAAAGCAGGACCAGCTGCATATCCTGTTCTAGACGGTATTAATAGAGTGCTGAGCAGTAAAGTAGGTGGTGTTTTCAAGGAGCTGATTTCAAGAAGGAATGTTGTCAGATCACCCCGTCTTTAACCAGTGCACACCTAACCTGTCCCTCCTCAGAAGGTGTTTTAAGAAGGGTTATTTTCCCCAAGCTTTGGTAAGAAGAGCAGCTGAGTATTATTTTTCCCTCTGGTGTGGGCTCTTATTTGTATTTTTCCCTTTAAGTCTTGTGGGTGTGGGGTGTGTCTGTGCTAGGGGCCCACCTAGAACCTGTTCTCCTAATTTGGTCCACTCCACATGACATCACTTTATTATTTTAAATGTTTTTGCTTTAAATTACCACTTAAATACTACAAAAAGTAGCAACTCAGACTTGGACCAATGCTTGTGATGTAGTGTACTTTTAAAAATGAGAAGAGAAAATTGCTTCATTGAATGTGTCAGTGTTCTGTTTTGGATTTTAAATGCATGTTATATTGATCATCATAACAGAAACAAATAACATCTGACATTTGTTGGACAGCAAAATACAGGTTTAAAGACTCATCCATTGTTACACATGGTAATGATAGTTTAATTGCTGTAAAACACCAAATTAGTATGCAAATTATCCTTAGACATTCACGCACTATTTCAAACATGTTTAGTTCTGCAATCATTCTGTCAAATTAACTTCAGAAAGGCCATAAATGAGGGTCAAGCCATGCAACAGATCAAGTTCTATTTCTGTCATCCCACAGCCAATACTGGTTGTACTGGAAAAAAATTCCAAGTATGAAATCTTGGACCCCCTACCACTACTGGAAATGGATCATTTATTAAGCTGATTAAAACTAACCTGCATGTCTTTGGGAGAAGAACCTGGTGAAAACCCATGCAAACAACATGGTGATTCTCTGTAGTCATTTTACACAAGGCTAGAGCCAAACCCTGAACCCTGGAGTTAAACATTAGCACTAAACACAATACCACTGTGCAAGCTGAAATAAAATGCTAAGTGCATCAGGTGAAATAAAATGCATGTCTTGTTCATTTGCCACCTCTAAATTCCCAGTAGTGTGTCCCAGCCTGGAATACCCCTTCCTCAAGTTTCACCATTTCTTCTGATGAGAAATGACAGTTTAGTACATTTCTATTATTAGAAGATAAATAGGAACCTGGACAAAATTGTGACTACAAAAAATAAAGCGACAGACAAAACATTGTTAACTTTTTAAATGACTCTTTGTAGTCAGAACAATGCTGCGCAAGTCATCTTCTGGTAATTACTGAATAAATAGAGAATACTACAAAAAATAAGGTATAGATAGATAGATAATACTTTATTAATCCCGTAGGGAAATTGATGTGTTACAGCAGTCCGGCCCAAGACAAGCAAAACAGACATCAGAATAGTTAGAAAACAAAAGACAAACAAAATAAATAAAAATAAATAAATACATAGGTGTGTGCAAAATGTGCTGATCATAGTCACTGTAAAAACAATAAAATATGTGCAAAATGTGCATAGGTTTATACAGACTGATTGTCCAAAAAGTATAATGGAGTAAACATGCTGTCCATAGAGGAGCAAATGAAGGGCTAACAGTCCTAGCCTAGGGCAGCGTTATACACCCTCACAGCCGCCGGGAGGAAAGATATGATATACAGTGCCTTGCGAAAGTATTCGGCCCCCTTGAACTTTTCAACCTTTTGCCACATTTCAGGCTTCAAACATAAAGATATAAATTTTTTATTTTATGTGAAGAATCACCAACAAGTGGGACACAATTGTGAAGTGGAACGAAATCTATTGGATTTTTGAAACTTTTTTAACTAATAAAAAAATGAAAAGTGGGGCGTGCAAAATTATTCGGCCCCTTTACTTTCAGTGCAGCAAACTCACTCCAGAAGTTCAGCGAGGATCTCTGAATGATCCAATGTTGTCCTAAATGACTGATGGTGATAAATAGAATCCACCTGTGTGTAATCAAGTCTCTGTATAAATGCACCTGCTCTGTGATAGTCTCAAGGTTCTGTTGAAAGCGCAGAGAGCATCATGAAGACCAAGGAACACACCAGGCAGGTCCGTAATACTGTTGTGGAGAAGTTTAAAGCCGGATTTGGATACAAAAAGATTTCCCAAGCTTCAAACATCCCAAGGAGCACTGTGCAAGCGATCATCTTGAAATGGAAGGAGTATCAGACCACTGCAAATCTACCAAGACCTGGCCGTCCCTCTAAACTTTCAGCTCAGACAAGGAGAAGACTGATCAAAGATGCAGCCAAGAGGCCCATGATCACTCTGGATGAACTGCAGAGAACTACAGCTGAGGTGGGAGAGTCTGTCCATAGGACAACAATCAGTCTTACACTGCACAAATCTGGCCTTTATGGAAGAGTGACAAGAAGAAAGCCATTTCTCAAAGATATCCATAAAAAGTCTCGTCTAAAGTTTGCCACAAGCCACCTGGGAGACACCCCAAACATGTGGAAGAAGGTGCTCTGGTCAGATGAAACCAAAATCGAACTTTTTGGCCACAATGCAAAACGATATGTTTGGCGTAAAAGCAACACAGCTCATCACCCTCAACACACCATCCCCACTGTCAAACATGGTGGTGGCAGCATCATGGTTTGGGCCTGCTTTTCTTCAGCAGGGACAGGGAAGATGGTTAAAATTGAGGGGAAGATGGATGCAGCCAAATACAGGACCATTCTGGATGAAAACCTGTTGGAGTCTGCAAAAGACCTGAAACTGGGACGGAGATTTATCTTCCAACAAGACAATGATCCCAAACATACAGCAAAATCTACAAAGGAATGGTTCACAAATAAATGTATCCAGGTGTTTGAATGGCCAAGTCAAAGTCCAGACCTGAATCCAATCGAGAATCTGTGGAAAGAGCTGAAAACTGCTGTTCACAAACGCTCTCCATCCAACCTCACTGAGCTCGAGCTGTTTTGCAAGGAAGAATGGGCAAGAATTTCAGTCTCTTGATGTGCAAAACTGATAGAGACATACCCCAAGCGACTTGCAGCTGTAATCGCAGCAAAAGGTGGCTCTACAAAGTATTAACGCAAGGGGGCCGAATAATTTTGCACGCCCCACTTTTCATTTTTTTATTAGTTAAAAAAGTTTCAAAAATCCAATAGATTTCGTTCCACTTCACAATTGTGTCCCACTTGTTGGTGATTCTTCACATAAAATAAAAAATTTATATCTTTATGTTTGAAGCCTGAAATGTGGCAAAAGGTTGAAAAGTTCAAGGGGGCCGAATACTTTCGCAAGGCACTGTATGATGATGCACCACAGTATTGACATCAATGTTAGCTTCATGTTAACCGCTGTTCACTTCTTCCATATAATTAAAGCAGAATTGTTTGCTCAACAATTAATGTGAAATAAGTGGTGAAATGAAGACCTCCTTCATGGTAGCAAGGTGTGATAAATGTACTGCAGCACAACAGTGATGCAAACCTTGTGCTGTGGTAAAGGTTGTGTACAACTGTCAGACAGCTTTAAGGCATAAAACTTTGATATATTACTCCCTATGTTTTGTGTTTTGTCTTACAAGTACAGTTATTATACTGTATGAAATGGGACTTATATTCAGGCTTTCATATAAAAACATTATTTGCATTAGAATCATCTTTAGGGATTATCAACCTTAAAATGATCTGTAAATATTCAATAATTCCAAATTTTGTTTTCCTCACACCCCTGTTCCTTTGATAGAAATAAAATAAATTGTGTGAAAGTCATAAGCATTGCTGAGAGCAGGAGAAGACTAATAAAATGCTGTAAAAGGCATATGATGCCTTGCATTTTAACGTAGTTCTAAAGAAGCAAACAATGACACTTAATTAGGAGCTAAAATTTTAATTAAGATGATGCTGTACTAATTATCATTCTTGGCAGTATCCCACTGGATTTTAACGAAGGAGATTGATTGGATATATCATCAGGTGTACTGCTCAACTGTTTTGGCCTACCGTTGCTGTAGAGGTGAAGATAATGTAATTAGCTGCCCTTTAATAGAAATCGTATTTACAAAAAATCATACTCATTTCCATAGTTATATTTTATTATTACTTAATGCCAGTCAGGGCTTGAAGACAAAAGCTTGTACTAGAAATGGTCTACCAGGTCACAGACCAATGTTGGACATTTTGTGGGTAAAAGTAGCAGTGCCTATGAAAGTGTTTATTTTTTTTTCTTTAGTGTTTATTGTAAATAATGTTGAAACAACAGTTGAAACCGTTGAAACAATTGTAACATATCAAATATATAAAATGATTTCATCTGTACATTAATATGCATACTGTATATACTTAAAAATAATGCTGACAAGTATTTTGTGCTGCACTAGTTCAAGTAGGTAGCTGTGACAGCATGGAATAAACCTTTACTTGTTCGTTTTGTGCTGCACCATTTGTATTTTAATTTTTTTGGCACAACATGGCTAAAGCATAATAAAAGCTGTGTTTGTTACATTTTTACTGTCTACTGTTTTTAATTGTATTCCTTCTTTACTGGTGTATATAAAAGAAATAGTTACTGTTTCTTTACATGGAAGCATTTTACGTAATGGTTATATATTTTTCTACATCTAAACAAATGTAAGAAAGGTATAGAACAGTTTTTAGAAGTATTCCTTGTGTCCTTGAAATTGGTGAGCATTTAACTTGATTATTATTGCTGCCTTGCAGTGCTGGGGCCCTGGGTTCAAATTCCTGGGCAGCTGTCTGCATGGATCTTGTATGGTCTCCCCATGTTTGTGTGTGTTAATTCTGGGTGCCCTGGTTTCCTCCCACAGTCTAAAGACGTTCTGGTAGATTAATTGGTTTCTGTGAAAACTGGCCCTGGTGTGAGGATGTATGTGTCTGTGTGTGGATGGATGCTGTAGATGGATTAACATTTAGTTGAACAGACGTGACATAAGTAAATTCATTATCCTGATTACCCTTGGTCCTGGAGAGGGGTTCTGCAGTGAAAGCAGATAGTTGTGCAGTGTGTGGGGTTACCACTGGAAGCAATGCAAGCTGTACATCTATGATGCATACTTTGCACCAGGTTGTAGTTCATGGAACTCCTCTCACAGATCCTGGACAAGCATGTGCCTGTTCAATGGTTTCTGAGTGCTTGATGCCACATGTTGTTAGAGTTTATGCAACATACTATATATTTAGTGGAGCTCAAGTTGGTTAGACAGGGCATCCACTGTATAACAGTCACATTCTTATCTTAAAACAAGCCTTGGTATACAAGCAACATGAGGACATTCTTCATCCTGCTAGAATGTTCTCATGTTAGAATGAACTGAAAGCAAATGCAGCATTGGCTTCATAAATGTAGTGCCATGTAGTCATGTTATAGTCTATCACTACAAGTTGAATTCTGTGACTAAATACTCCTGCCCACAACATCTTACCTGGCTCTCCTGTCAAGGGTGACGTTTAAGAGTACCAGGTTGGACCCTATGCGGCACTGAAACTGTAGGCAGCTAGTTTGGTGTCCAAATCCCAAGGGCGAAAGGCAGAAGTCGTAGTCGAGGTAGGGAAGCTAGGTCCGGTATCAGAAGAGTCGGGTCGAGAGTATCCAAATCCAAAACGCAAGACAAAGCCGAAGCCAGAGCAAAAACAAGGTTGGGTAGCCAGAAATCAGGTCAATAATAGAAAACGCTCACAAGAGAAAGCCAAACGTTATTCTCAATAGTGAGCAGGGACTGAGTGTAGTGAGAGGGTTTAAATAGGGAAGAGCGTGAGGAGTGACAATTGATTAATTAGTGCGCGGGTGTTGACCGTGAGAGGTGCACGTAGGAATGCAGTTCTTGACATCTCCCCATCAACTGGTCTATTGTACACATTCATTTTCATAGAAATATGTCACATTTGCTAATAACCATTAGGCTTGTCTACACCAAGCCTTGATTCATTAAAATAGAGGACATAGCATTGCTGGTGGATCCATATGATGTGTGGTCACACTACCTCATTCTGCTGAAAGTTGGCAAACACTTGGTGTCTCTTGTTTTGCCTGTAAACTGGCCTGCTACATTTTATTAAATGTTTTATTTCTAATGTGGTGGTTGTTTGCAACTTGATGTGCCTGATGCAGCTGTTAGTACAAAATCTATCACAAAGATGGAGCACAATGACATGTTAATCTTGATGAGGTACCATGACTCATGGTCATTCAGATTATGGACTAACATTAACAGACTATATTTAGCTGTAACGTCTTGACAGGTTACAAATTATTGTCTGTGAACAGTCCAGACAGAAAGAAACAAAGCACAGACTTAACCCCTTAAAGTACCCCCTAAATCCAGAGACAATTTCCAACTGGAATTCTCTCCCCTTAAATATTTTGTTATATCTCTGCATCAGAACATAGCTGAAGCCTTGTTCAGGTCTTAAATTGAAGCTAACCCCTTGTCGTTCAGTGCGAACACTCAGCAGACAAAGATATGCAAACTATCACAGAAGGCAAACATTTTTTTTGGGTCACCAGAGGTCACATTTGTCCATTTCTAGACCTGTTAGGGTTCTTCAAAAAGCATGTTTGTCTTGTCTGAGGTGTCTACTAGCTTGTATAAAACTTTTTTGAAGACTGGACCTGGAATGAAATTTTTCACCACCCCAAAAATGTATAATAGTTACTGGAAACTGAAGAAAATTTGGAAAACCTACAAGTGCTATAAAAGGCCTCTAGGTACTGCTAGAGAGCCTTTTCTTCTGTTAGACACTGAAATAAAAATAAAGTGGCCTTCAGTTGTAAAACAGTGAACACTCATAAGAATCAGATTCATTAGCCCTGTGTGTCAATGATTGACAGCAGGAATACAGGCAAAAGGAGGAAGTCCCATCCCCTCAGGGCTCTGAATGACTGAAAAAGTTTCTCAAAGCCTACATGTATAAAGACAAATATGTATGGTTGACTTTCATAAATTGTATTTTTACTCTCTTGTGCTCTTCTATTTACTTTTTATTTATGAATTGTATTTATCTAGTACTTATGAATACTAGACTGGCAGCGTTTTCACCAATCAGACCAGCTTTTTTTCTGGGGTAAGCTTCAAAATTCAATTCCAATAGTAAATAACTTTCAGTCATCTCCAGGTCTGCAGATGGGACAGGCTCGCGTTTTGTAGATATATGACTTCTATCCGAATAAGATAAAAACATAGGATATATATATATATTTTTTGCAGGTTTTTGATTTTGCGGTCCTGTTTTGCTGGCTTACTGACTACTTATCGACACACTTTGGAAGTTTGCTGAAGTGCGTCCTTGGATAAAAAGTATTATTTTGACCGATTTCCTTGATGGATTTCAGCTGTATTTTTCTCAAAGCCTGCATGTATAAAGACAAATATACGTATATGGTTGATTTTTATATATTGTATTTTTACTCTCTTGTGCTCTTCTATTTACTTTTTATTTATGAATTTTATTTATCTAGTACTTATGAATACTAGACTGGTCCTTTATATTTTTTTGTTGCAAAGCCTTTCTTAGTTTTTCTGTGGTCATGAATCTTTGATTATCCATCTCAGTAATTAATTATCCATGTCACAAGGTCTGATTCTAGGAAACTAAAAGTTTTTCATCTGGTGTTCATAGGAAACTGGAGAATTTGCAAAAAATAGCTTTCAGCGGTTTCCACATTACTGCTGAAAACTGTTTTGAGTCAAAATAAGCCTCATTCTACCAGCAAGGTACTGTGCTGTGTTTTATATGTCTGACTCACTAAACCAAACAATTTTTCGGAATTACAAAACACAGTATGTTCTTGCTTCAAAAATATAATTGAAGGTCTTTTTTAGTTTCATGATAAAAAGATAACTGCCAAGTATAAGAATTTATAAGAATGTTTTTTAACTTTTCTGTAGTGTCCTTGGGAGATGGTGTGTATGGAGCTAGACAGAGTATTAAGCATCATATCATAAAAGCTCTGCTGTAAAATATTTATAAAAATGTTTTGTCATCTCAGTCTTAAGGAATTTCATTACATAGATATTTTTTACTTGATTTTGAATTTGATTTTGAACTTCATGTATAATAATAATAATAATAATAATAATAATAATAATAATAATAATAATAATTGCTTACACTTATATAGCGCTTTTCTGGACACTCCACTCAAAGCGCTTTACAGGTAATGGGGACTCCTCTCCACCACCACCACCAATCTGCAGCATCCACCTGGATGATGCGACGGCAGCCATAGTGCGCCAGAACGCTCACCACACATCAGCTATCAGTGGAGAGGAGGGCAGAGTAATGAAGCCAATTCATAGATGGGGATTATTAGGAGGCCATGATTGGTAAGGGCCAATGGGAATTTGGCCAGGACGCCAGGGTTACACCCCTACTCTTTTCGAGAAACGCCCTGGGATTTTTAATGACCACAGAGAGTCAGGACCTCAGTTTTACGTCTCATCCGAAGGACGGCATCTGTTTTACAGTATAGTGTCCCCGTTACTATACTGGGGCTTTAGGACCAACATGAACCGCAGGGTGAGCGCCCTGGGAATCTTTGGCATTTACTCTGAACACCTGTAAACCTCCCCTAAATCTCTAAATGGTCAGATTTCACCGATGGCTATTTTCACCTATCAGAGCACCTTAAAAGAAGCACTCCTTTCATAATTATTGTGAGGACCCATGCAGTCATTTTTTTCTGTGGTTATTACTGCTGCTACACAGTAAGGACATTGGGTTTTTGATATTTTGCAATTTGGCAAGGTTTTGCTTTTGCAATCTAATATTTTTACTGTAAAAATTGAGAATAAGCAGCTTATGGACTTGAATTTGAAGTACAATGTTTTGAAGGAGAGGTTGTCTTGTTACGTGCTGTATGATGTATAGGTTGTGGTGTTGTGTTTTGCTGCTAAAAATCGATTAAATTGACACTTAGGGCTGTATGTGTTTTCATTTTTCTATTAACCACTGCGTCATAAATTTTGTTTTGTTTTTTAACAATTTGACTGCTGTAAAGCCAAATTTAATGGTTGATTTAGATGATATTGGAGATCATGTGCAATACTTTGCGAAACATTAAAAAAGTATTTTATAATTCATGGGCATAACAAGCTGTGTCCAGCATATCCAAAAAGGTTTTATACTACAGATTTTATTTAATTAGACATACTATTATATACTACCTTTGGCTGAAGTTAAGGGCTAGGAGTTTCCATGCAAGAGCTCCCACATTTTCCAATGGAGCATTGATTCCTCGGACAGTTCCTGAAGCAAATGGTTTAACTATTTCCCCAACTAGTGGCATACTTATGGCTAATTTTGCTAAACCCTGATTTAACAGACAAGCTTTGAATTTCATCATTAGCTCACTTCAGTGCCTACTCATTAACCTATCTTAAAGACAAGTCTCACCAAAAGACAATTTTCACCAAGAGATGGGTGTCACTACAAGGGTAGACACCTTTTCTCTTTATTTATGTTATTTATATTTAAAGAGATACCTAATCAAGCTAGTTGCATCAGATTAGAATACCTATACTTATTTTCTCCATAGAATGTCTGTAAGATGCTCTAGTGGCCTAAACTGAAATGGATGGCTCAGATGGAAAACTGCTCCATTGCAGGCTCCTAACAAAAATGAATCCATAGAAATAAGAAAAAAACATATCTGATTAAACAGGCAAATTAATTTTTTAACATTAAAATAGGCTTAGTTCTGTTTCCTAATATAAGTAAAAATTCTGTCGGTCCCAATACCAAAATCAATCTAGGGTGAAAATGTGCTGAAAAACTACACTCTTTCAACTCTCTGAATTGTCTCTTCTCCTTTTACATGCAGCACATGGTCACATAATCTTCTGGAAATTGTAGCTTAATAAATTATAAGATTGGCAGCCTATAAAATTGTAGTTTTCTGGTGTCCTCTAAATTGGGATGTGCTTATATAGCTAGATATCCCTGAGTCTGTAAGCTGCTTATGTAATCAATTCCCCAGTTGTTTCAAAGAAATCCCTAGATGGTTGCACTTCTACTTTGTAAGAAACATCTCAAAATATACTTTCTTGTTAGCTGCAAGAGTGGTTCCACAAGAAGACAGACAATAGAAATCACTAGCCTATACATTCGTATTAGACCTACAGTCAAACACAACAATATAATAATTCAAGTAGGTAGCTGTGTCAGCATGCGTAGGTTGCAAAGGAAGAAGTAAAGGTTTATTCCATGCTGAAAAGCAAAGAAAATAAACACAATGTTTTGGCTGTGGAGCCTTCGTTGGGTCACAAAATTTCTTCTCTTTTCCAGCATGGAATAAACATTTACATATATAATAGCTGTGAAACAGAGCAGCTGCTGTTTTGAAAGGTTTGGTTGGTTGAAGCATCTGAAGATCTGTATTAGGGCTATTGTTATCAATTTAAATAGATCAGTGCAGGCATTTGCTTTCAACAGAAAAGAGACTACAACAGACTCTGGTGCACCTGTTGCGAGAAAGGTCGGTCTCTTAAAATAAGCTGTAGACTAATAGAGTGACTTGGTTATCATCGGTCTCTCTTAGAGCTCCTGGTGAAGAACCCACTAGTTATGGCTAAGCTTATATGCACTATGTTTTGACAATGTGGTTTGGATGATTGTGTGAGGGGAGAAATGTGCTTAGCTCTGCCTAAGCTTATGTCTAGCTACCACCTGCAGAAAACTCTTCAAGGAACAATTTTGCTTTCCGTGGGCTAGAAAAAAGGATGATGGGGATGGGAGGAGCACAAGTTCCTCTTCCCAATGTTCTTCCAAATGTTAGGAGTAAAGGTCTTGGCCTAGGTTTAGGAAAGAAGTTAAGCTCTTTTGTGGGAATGGTATCTGCCACTAGGTTTGACAGAATTGTGTCCTGTTACATTAAAGTAAACCAAGAAGACTAGGAAAGGAGTAACAAACCTGACTTGCTGCTCTTCCTGGGGAGCATGTGTGTTTTATGGTAAAGCATCAAGGCAAATGGGTTCAGCCAGATACCGTTAAGATAATGCACATTAAGACTGCTAAGTTAAGATTAAAGGGTGGTTGAAAGGCCGAGTTTAAGGTCAAGGAAGAGAAGAGAACAGGTTAAGGGTTTTCTCTCCCCAAGAAATTGTTTAACTATAGATCTTGGAGGGGGTTTGGAGTTTGGAGACTTCCAGACCCTGTGGATAACTTGGAAGGGAGACTGCACCAGAGCTGAATAAATTATAAAAGGTTCAGCTGCCAGTGATTTGTGAGATGGAAGTGACTCCAGACATGATGAAGATGCCTGTCTGGACCACATTTCCCAGAATGCTGGGCTAGGTTTTGTTTTGTTGTTTTGCTGAATGGTTTAATGTTCCTACATGCTGTAAATAAACTGCACTTGGCTTGTCCCTGATAGATACTGTGGATGTTTGTTTTACCATGCCTCGCCTTTTGAAAATCCAATTTTAAGACACTCTACACCAGAGAGTTTCACAGAATCCCTTGAGCATATGTCCACTAAAATGTCCACTAATTTTGGATGTTGGAGAACCCTGTGATTTTTAAGGCATTGTTATAAAGAGAAAGTATTGCTGGAGGATTCCTGGTGATTGGTTGCCCTGGGGGAAACAAAAACATGTCTCAATGAGGTACTGTGAGTTTTCTTGGGAGGAGAAATATTATCAATAAGTAGAAGTATATGTTGAGAAACTGGTTGTGGTTCGACAAATGGTGAAATACCTTTAGAACCCAATTAAGCTCAGGGTGTTACTGAAAGTTGGGAGTCTGGCTCTGTAGCAGCAAAGCCCTGAGAACATAGAAGAGAAAATACAGCCACAGGTCAGCTTTAGGGCAGCAAATGGCAAATTTTCAAGCTCATGTGGCAGAGAAACCATGAACTCTGTGCAGCGAGTGACTAATAATAGGTTACCGTGGTATTCACACTGGTGATTAGCAGGGACTCTATAACAAGCTGTTGAGGTACTTGACATGATCTTATGTGCCCATGTTACCTCAAAAGAAGTATGAAATCAAGTACTGACATACGCTAAATACACACTGATGTCTGTTGTCGTTTGAAATCACTGGGTTGAATACTTTTGTAACCTTATGAAATGTTTACATGAGATAATAAACTTTATATACAATAGCACCTTCAAACGTATCCTCTCAAAGCACTTAATTTTGGGAATTAACTAAAGACATATAGAATGCTTCTCATTTGTAGTGATCTCATGACTGCAAATACAACTTGATTGATTGCAAGGCAAAAATAACAGATTTTGTCTCAATTTGTGGAACTTACTGTTATCTAATTTAAAGCATGACTGCAAACACCTTTGCCTATATCCATACCTAATGCAAAGAAGAAAGTAGAAAGCATTGAACCTTATGATAGTGAACAGATGGGCTTTAATATCTTTTAAATAATATTTTTTTGTATTTATCAATATTTCAAAATAAAATATGTTTTCCTTACTAATTAGCCATATACTTGTAATACTATCAAAACAGCACAGGAATTATTATTTTTGGGGATTTATCGGTAGTAAATGACTGTTAGAGACAATGTAGCTTTAGTCTTACAAGAAGACTAAATCAGAAGCTTTAGATCAAAATGATCATGTTCTCTGCATTTTAAGATAATCAGGGTATATTTCAAAAGAAAATGAATTCATATACAAATGTGTGTTTACATTGTTTAACATTTTTTCCAATGTTATTAACAAATACAGCATAGTACTAACAATTAAACTATTGATCAATACGAAACCATATTGTTAATTAGAGATTTTGATCAATGTTTTGAAAACTTTGAACTACAGTATTTGTACAGTTCAGATATCACTTTTTCAAGCCAGTGGCAATATTGTGTAATCTTTTAATTGATAAATTAATTTGATTAAATATTTGAAGAATCATAAAGACACAGATTGACCTGTTATCTAAGCCTTCTTTGCTATCATCCGGAAGAGATGTGACAATAGTTTATACTTAATTAAATCAGATGGATTACCAGCTTTTATCTATGGTTTCACATGTGCTGTTTTTCCTGGGTTATTGCATTGGAATGAATGAATGAATTAATTAAAAATATGAGGAAACAGTGCTACAATAATCTCGGCAGCAGTTTTTAATAAACAAGGGTCCAGGCCATCTGGATGAACAGGCTTCTTGCAGTCAATTGCCTATAAAGCTTTTAAAATATTGGCATTGTCCAAAATAACAATAGAAAAAAAAAACATACAAAAAATCTTAATAAAATTAAAGGCTTTTGAGGTCATTTAAACTTTTGGGGTTCTATTTTATATCAAGCTTGTATTATGCAGTTTCTCCTGTGTGTATGTAGAGTGTTTAAAAACACACACACCCTTAATATAGCTTTCCTGAGAAGTAAAAGAAAATAGAAGCAAATAAGATCATTTACCTGCAATTTAATATTTGGTGCATTAACCATCCATCAAGGATGTTGCCTTCTGGCTGAACCAAAACTGTCAGAAGTATACATTTTAAGAAAGTATAAATTTTGTCCTTATCCACATTATGTATTCTTTGTGTGTGCTACATTACTACATCTTATGTTATGTGTACTAATGCTTTCGACATGTTGTGAAATTATGACTGTAACAGAAATTGGAAACCAGCTGAGTACCTTAAATTTTAGACAACAAAAGTAAAGCCTAGCAATATTACTGTGATAAAACATATCTGAATTCTAAATGAATAAGAAGCTGTAACAGAAAGAAAATGATACCTTGAATTCTAAGGTCTGCATTTAAAGCATGTAATAATAGTCTGGTGTTTTATGAGTATACCCTATTTCAACAACTTTACCTCTTTAATCTTAACTTTGCCTCCAGCTAAAATAAATCTTGATGTTGTAAACCCTACAGTAATACAGCTGCTTTGCTTAGTATTGATCATTTTTCCAAATGTCACTCATTTTGTTTTCTTTCACGTCTTGAACATTACTGCTAGAGCCATGCAGTACAAGCCTTGCTAGCATTTCATACGCTGTGTACGTAATATTTTATAGTTAAGTCAGATATATAATATTATACTGCAAATACCGTTATATGAGAATTTCTAAAATGAACAGATTCCCTTAATTGAATTATTAGTAATGGAAAAGCAATACACGGAAAACCGCAAAAGTTTTATTGCTCAGTTTTACATTTGGAAATGTCTGATAAATAAGCATAATGGGGCTTATTTTGTGAGATGCATAACATCCTGTTCACCATTTCCCTACATAGTCAAGATGTAGATATGTCCGTGTAGCCACCTACAGTTTTTTATACATAGCATCTTGAAGACCATTTTTTTCCATCTTGTATGTATAGTGCAACTGGACTGGACAACTGGGGCGGTGGTCCTCATCTTTTACAAAGAGGACCAGAGGTTGTGTTCCAGCTATAGAGGTATCATACTGTAAAGTAGTGTGCTCTCTGAAGGCACCAGTTCTGTAAGGTTTGGGCATTTACTGGGACAATTATTAATTGTAGCAGTAAATCACAAAATTGATTCTTTTGATGGCTTTAGAATCCAACCATGCGATATAGCTCAAACAACGCACACACACAGGTACTAATACACGAGGATACATTTATTAATACATAGAATATGCATATAAACCTAACAGATCTTATCGAGAGGGTTATCAGAATACAAAAGATATATATTCAATCAGTTACAAAGAGTTACATATATCAAGAGGACATACGTTCAGTATATCATTCATTAAAACCGTTTCATAAATGAACTTGGTTATAACTTCTACATTAGATACTCAAAACAAGTACATAACTCTTAGGAATTAAATTGATATCAACTGGTTGGGATAACAATTGAATTCTCGAGCAGTAATGCATTGAAGTTGAATACTCATCCAATCTCTGGGGATTCAGATCTCCTGCGGGCACAAAGAAACAGTTGCAGGCTGTTGCTGTCCAATCCGCGCTCTCTGGCTAGGTGCCAGGCTGTGCTGTGCGGCTTGCGACGGTGCGCTGCTGATGCTCACTGACCGGCTAGTTAGTGTTGGCTTTAACTAGTAAAGTTTGTGCACAGGAGAAAAGATGACTGTGGGTCCCAGCAAGTCAGGAAGAGGACCGGTTCGTTCCTGATGAAGAGCTAGTTCTGAATAGTGATTCAGCTGTCCACAGTTCCGACCTGTTCACGAGGCCTGCTGCTGGTGCTAACCTCGGGTGGATCCTCTGGTTACTCTCTGGCAACCTCCGCTCTAGACTCTTAGAACAAAGGAAAGTTCTGGCACTTGGACACACTGGCCGTTCCGTGGTTGTCCGGGCTGAGTCTCAGGATGGTCAGGAGGCGCGCTGCGAGAATGTCCTGCCCTTGGGAGCCTTCTGCTCCTGGGCCGTCCTGCCCTGGAATTCTCCTTTGAATTCCCTTTAGAAAAGTCCACAGAATTCTCCACTGAATCTCTCAGGCCCTCTGTGTTGCCTGTTTTTACCTGGAGGAACTTCAGCTTGTTGATTGGCTGAAAGTTCCATGGACATCAGAGTCCCACGTGGGTTACTCGGCCCTACCAGTCCCTGATTGGTTGATCAAGGTGAGATATGAGTCATTTACTCCTGACACTTAGGAATGCAGTCCAGATGTCCATCTGGCACTCCCTAGACAGATAGGCACCAATGGATGACCATTGATCATGATAGCCAGGCTTAGCTAAGTGCATCCCCCTTTGGGAGCTTGTTCCTTATCAAAAGAAAACATCTTAAATCAGCCTGCATGAATACTTTCTCTGTGGCTGCACCACAGAGATGGAGGGTGAGATGGGGCCTAATTTGGGAAAGCTCAGAAACACTTAATTCTGCCTTATTAATAAGCCTCGCCGCTACAATACTCCTCAAGTTACCTCAGCAAGCCTGTACCAGAGTGTTGGAGAGGTAACTTCATCCATTAATTGAACCTAGGGGTTAGGAGGAATGATGTGGATTCTGACCTGATAATGGAACAGTGGACCTGCTGTTTGCCATCTTTCAGATATTGGAGGGGTGGTAGGAAATTGCCAGGCTGGTCATTCTCTGTTTTGTACATGTGGAGAAGATGTATACAGTAAATACAATTCTGTTAAATGTCTTGTCCGAGGTTACAGCAAGGGTTTGACTGACCATTGTAGCTCCTATGAGCCACTGGGGCTCCAGATGTTGTAAGTAACCCGTTTGGGGCTTTGGAAGTAACAACCCTGCTATTTATAAGTAATGTAATTCTTATTTTATCGGACTGTGGTCTCAAACAGACATTTTACTACAAAATGTATGTTATGCATAAGTGGCTGGGATGAAAATCGGCACCTTCACGTCTAATGTCTAATGGAAAGGTAATTGATTCTGCCTGCAAGATACAATAACTGTGTCAAAATTGTCTTTTTTGTTTGTGAGCAATTTACTAAGTGGTCAAGAACACTGAATGAAGAGAAATAATTAAACTAAAAAGCACTAAAGTTCTCAGTGGTTTTTGACTATAAATAGCTTATGTTCTTTGAATACATCTCATTCTTTATCAACAAAGGCTTTTATTCTGATCATCCAAAGGTTTATCTGACAACAAGGTCATGTGCTGTCCTAAACATTCTGCTTGAATAAACTATGCTCAATCCCTTATGTCACCTTGCACACTGAGAACCTTTCATTTCAGTGATAATAAAGGCTCAGTTGTACATTATCAGAATAAAAGAATGGTTGGTTGGAGATTAAGAGACAGGGGCCTCCCATCCCTCTCTGAGCTGGTTCTCTTGAAATATTTGTAACATAAAAACTCTTAGTTAAAGTATTAGTAAAAAGTAGTCTCTGGCACAAAGACATTCCTGAATTTGTCTACATCCCATTTTGTAACGCTATCTTATCTTAAGTTTGGTACAGTATCTTTTGTTTGAAGTTATTACAATATACTGTATGTGTTTTATTCTCGGAAGAATAATGGTATTTAACTTGTACTGAGTTGCTATAAGAATGTATTTTCAAAGCCATCTTAGTATTTTTATCTTTATTTTTATAACAATAGGCAGCTTTTAAAGTTGCATCTCTTGGAAGTCAAGCCAGAAACATTTCCAATTCATGCTATTCCTTGTCAAAATTCAAATATTGAAATCAAAGTTTGACTCCTCAATAAATCTGCATGCTTTGCACATCAGAAACTGCATATTGCAGCCATACACAAACCCTCGCTATTAGAAGCATGAAGTCAATTTTATATATATTACTTACTCACTTTCTTGCAGATAACAACCCTGAACCACATTAATGGAGGTTTAAAAGGGGTCATCGGCTTTTAAATGAGGTATGTGCGAGGGCAGGAACTTGATTAGAAATAAAATACACTGAATTGCACCCTTTAAGTAATTTAATCGCTTTCTAAATTTCATCTTATTTTCTAAACGTCACTTCATACTTTAATATGGTTGCTGAGTTTGAAGAGTGACATTCTGGGGAAGCAAAAGTGATGTTTAACTGTATATAGTGTTGTGTACTGCATATGCTGTATTTTGGGTTCTTTCAGCTTTATTTCAATCTTGTTTTTCAGATCTCATAACAGCAAATCATATGCCATAGTCATTTCATATCTGTAAAGTGAAATAAAGTAGTCTCATCTATTTTCTACAAAGTTTTCAATCTATATAATTTTGTGGATGTAGACATTAAATTGCACGTTTTTGCACTGTCAAATAACTACTCCTGCCATAAACAAAATATTGTAATATTCCTTTGAGCTAGATACAGTAAGGATACTGAAAATAAAAATTAAATAAACTTACTATTCAATTCAATTAAAAATACTTTATTCATCGCCAAGGAGGGTGATTTTACAAACAGTAAGTAGCAAGACACTGGGTGGCAGAGTGATGCTGTGGTGAGCATTGCTGCCTTACAGCACTGGGGGCCAACGTTCAGTTCTGTACTTGGAGCAATACCTGTGTGGGGTTGCTCTTGGTGATCTGGGTTTTACAACTATGACTACAAAGTTATAATAGAAATTGCAAAAAAAATGTTTATCTTATAATCATGTGTAGTGGCACCTGCATAAAATTGACAAGGTAAAGTGTAGTTCATTAATTAAAACTTCTGAACTCTGAACATTTTCTTTTATTTAAGGGAAGATTTGTTTGTTAAAAAAGAGAAGATACACTTGTAAATATGCAAAACCACCGCCAAACTAAGGCCCAGATTAAATCAAAACTGATATATATTGGTCTTTTCGTGTTATATTTGTATTCCTCAGAGGTCTTATACTGTGCAACCATCATCATGCTTTATTGTCTAATTTGGTTGCAGTAGCTCTGAAGCAAGAAACATTAAAAAAGGATTTGAAAATATAAGGAAATGTTTTTCTATTATCAATTGAATTCATCATTCAATTTTCATACTTGTATAAATTGAAATATAAGAGATTAGATATATGCATCCATGCAATCCAAGAAATATACATACTGTATACAGCTCAAGGAAATGGCTCCCCGCTTCCTTTTAATTCATTAATTTGAAAAACATTACATCTCATCTGTTTTTTTTTTTGCATTTGGTAGTTTAAAAAAAAAAGCCAAACAGATTTGGAACCTTTCACTTGACCTGTTTTTTTTCTTTAAGTTAATTTACAATATGCTGTATCTTTAAATATATATTGCTAACCCCTTGACAGTTTAGTGCTTTTCTTAAGTGTTTTTTCAACTAATTCGAGGTCTCTTTTTCCCTTTGTGTTATAGATTTCTGAAACAACAACAATAATGATACAAATATATCTAATTATATTGTTATGATGTTGATAATGCTGATGCCTTCCTTTCTTCCTTCCTGTTCTCTTTATTAATTTACTGTATTTATCTTGCCTCAAGACCTACTCTGTTCTATGATCAATTCCCCTACAGCCTGGTATAATGACTTCTCCAGGAATGATATAGTAACTGTTGAATATTGATGTTCTAATATGGCATTTTTCCTTGCCTTCATGGTCCAAGCACAACTGCACAAAACAGTTACACTTCCACAGTACAATATATTGTACAAGGGTTGAACTACAAGAACTTACTACAGTTTCATAGCAGCATTCCAGTCTCTTGTGTTTGGCTTGTGGAAAAGAAGGATGGAGGTTTAAGCAGAGAGTGAAAGAATACTGCCTTGACAAAGACTGAAATTGCCCAAGTAGGTCCTGCAGTAATTCATAATCTCAGTAATACTGTTTAGTCTGAAGAAATATTCCAGAATTCTTTTAATTACTGTACTTATTGGAATTACCCTGTGGTTGTTTCAAATGTCCTGATTTTTAACATTAATAATCTGCTGAAATAAATTTTATTGAGTGCTTTACTGTGTTGTGTTTCATCCTGATTAGGTTACAGTATGTGGCTTTTTTTATCTGATTTTCAAACTTTCTGATTCTGCCACCATTTTGTGCTTATGTTGGACTGTTAGACTTATAGCAGTCTGCAAAGTCAGTGATAAATTTTGTACAAGTCATTCTGAGGGTTCCTGGAAACCTGTGTTACTTTATAAATCATCTGAATGCATGCTTTGGAATGTGAACAAATTGGATAACATTAAATCTAGCAAGACTATTTTAAAAATTGCTTTATAAAATTCATGGATTTTATCACTGTACCATTACAGTACAAAGTTTAGAAGGGTGGAAGGTAAAATACTGTATATCTGCTCTAAAGAGATAAAATCCATTATGCTTTAAGATTATTATGCATATTTTGATCATTCTGCATCCTTTGTTAGGTTATTTTTCTGTTAGATTATTTCTCAATCTATTAAGAAAGGAAGCTTTTTTAATTTGGCCAATATGGCAAGTCTTTGTATAATAAT
Source organism: Lepisosteus platostomus (assembly GCF_059453375.1). NCBI lineage: Eukaryota > Metazoa > Chordata > Actinopteri > Semionotiformes > Lepisosteidae > Lepisosteus > Lepisosteus platostomus. The sequence goes on from NC_142613.1 coordinate 44,305,676, forward strand.
TTCTACTGATTATACCTGCAGCCATATCACGAGACTTATACATCTCTTTTAATTGAATTAAAAAAATGTAGAACCCTGTCTTTTTTCTAAGTATTTTCTCACTAGTGGTAAAATGCTAAACCTAGAAATCAACAATAGCCTTTAGAAATGTAAGGCAAAAGTTGTTTTCATTGAATCTTGCTTGGTTCCACATCCAGCATTCTAATAAAATTATTATAGTTATACATGAACAAGCTTTAACAGTTAAATGAAAAAGGGTACAGTTTTTAAAGCTCTAGAAGGCAACACTATTGGTGAAACATCCTTGGTTCTTCACTCCAAGACGATCCCACTATATTTTGGGAAGTGGGAGATATTGGATTGGTCGTTGGCCCTGCTGTCCCACAGCTCTTGCATCTCTGGTTTGATCCCAGAATGCAGAACATTCTGCAAGGTGTTTGCATCCTCAGGGTGAGGTTCATGAGTGGTGTCCTGCTTATTTGACATCTGTAAACTTTCTATTTTCTATGAAATCTATTTTCTGTACATTTTTAGATGTCTCATGGCATTGTGCTTAAATTATACTCCTCTGGATTGAAAGGTGCTATTTAAGAATAAAATTGATTGATTCTCCATGTTCACACATGTGTGAAATAACATTATCAGCCTGTTTATAATATTACAGTACTTAAAGTTTAAAAGACTGTATAATTATTTTTATGAAGGTAGGAAATAAGGATCTGTAACTTTTTTTATCTTAACTGCAGGATAATGCTTTTGCTACTGTAGAGACATTGATGTTTTCATTCATCTAGGGATATTTATTATGGTTGCAAGACATTAAATCTGAAGACAGGTTGACTTCATTGTTACTTCCTTTTTTGTTATTAGGATTTTCACAGTCAACGTCTGTTGGGACCTTGAGTAAAAACATCAATTATCTCAGTGAGCTGGCTAAATTAACATCACTTTAAGAAGTCGTTTTCAAATTAAACAAGGGGAAAAATACCCCCTTTGAAGTGAGTTTCACATCGTTAACAATGAAAGAAAACTACAATATATATGAACAAAAATCTAGACCCCATGGGCTAAATTAAAATGTTTGCAGCTCCAAAAATGCATTCCAATGTTGTTGGAAATTAATCTGTTTCATGTACTGTCACTATTGGTACACACCGAGATTGTAAAAGAACACTATGTTGATATAATTAATTATCATACTACCTTTCATATAAATCTTAGTAATACTAACACTCTATTGATGTAAGAGTTCACGGCCATGTGTGTCATGTTGCACTGGAGAGGACTTTCATGTGTGAGGTGTATCCGGGTGATTAGTGCTGCTGTGTTACAACTCCAGGGTTTTTAACTGTGACCTTGGATATCTGCATAGAGCAGAGACATTTAAACCACAGCCTGTGGGCCAAAAATACCCCACAGACTGGCTCAATCCAGCCCTCAGTTTCAACTGAATTAAGAATTAAAATGTATCTTGCAGCAATACATAACAATCTGTTCCTGATTCTTAGCAAAGTAGCAAATAGTAACTAGAAAAAAGTTAACATATAGTAATCTGTCCAAATAATAGGAGGGCGATCTGTCCAATCTGAACATCATTTTATCACCCCTGTCCCTAACATGTTTTTGTATTCCAGATAGGAACACAAACAACAGTTAAAAGTTACCAAATTGAAGAATATCTGGATCGGAGCTCAGCATTTTGACATTCAAAGATGTCAGAACATAAAAGCAATGTAAGAAGTGACAGATGAGTTGCACAATACATGACCCAGTATCTTCCAAGAAAGCACCTGTTTTATCAGTTCAAGTATCATTTGTGACCGTAAGTCAGTTCTGATGAATGCGTTTTGCACGTGCAAACTCTTGGACACACATTACACACAGATGTTAGATATTTTGTAACTTCATGCTCAGAGGGTAATGAGAGAGTTGTGAAAGATTTCAATTTCACACACTAACTAGTAGATTAGTTAGTTACAAAATATCCATGCTTAAATGTCTTGTTTTTCAAAGGTGCATCAGAATGCATATTCTGAGTTTATTTTGTTCCTGTGAAGTTTTGTTAGATAATAAATAAACTGTCTAAAAATGTTTTGATACCTACATAGAGGAGACATTTTTAAATGTAAATGTAACTGGGTATAAATATATAATAATCAATAACTAAATGTACCAAAAACTGACTACCAGTACCAAAAAGGAATAGAACAACATTGGTGTAACAACAAGAAAAAGTTAATAGAATTATGTTTTGATGTTTGCTTGGCCTGAACTGAAAATAAATATCTGCATAACATAGAGCACACAGATGGTACATCATATAAAACATCAGAACAGTGTATTAAACCTCATGTCTAAAACCAGATGTTCAAAGTTGAGAAGGAGATTCATAAAAGTTAGCTAAACTTGTACATTGTTATATTGAATAGAAAAAAGCTTATTACAGTAATTTTAAATGGATTGTTTAGACAAAGTATTTGGGTTATGATTAAATATTTTGGTGTCATTTCGATCAGATGATCATTCATGGCTGACTGATGTACTTGAATGAGTTTGACTGGTATAAAAGGACAACCAAAGTATTTGCTAGTGAGCGAGATTATTGGGCACAGAAGATGAGGTAATTTCAATTCCTGAATGTCAAGCCTCGTGAAAATCGAAAGAATGACGAAAAAGAACCAATATGTCATGCTTAGCAGGAAAACAATACCTGCATGCAATGTGTATATTGGAGACGGGATTAAATCAACACACTCTCACCACCTGGGGGTGTTCACAGCCAGCATTTTCTAACCTGGAAAGGCAAACATTTCTGTGAATAGGAAAGTCACAAGATTGATGGCAATCTAATAATACAGAGCTACCTGTACGTTGATCAAGTACTGGGACCTCAATTGCTGCTCTTCCTGCAGTCATATCCTGACATAACAATGCTCATTCTCATGTTGCAGGTGATAAGAATATGACCGTTTTGCTGTGGATGCTGTACACACCAAACCTGACTCCATTGAACATTTGTTTGATAAACTGACGTTATGCAGCATCTAGGGCTTATACAGTATAGAGCACTTGCCATCATTACCAGTGAATGGACACATGCTTTTTAAGGCTCTATGAGAGTTTGCAACTTTTTCTTCAAACTGTGTTTTTTTAAGTGTGATTTTTTTTTTGGGGGGGGGGGGAGACTGTTTGTTATATAATTTATTAACACTGTTTTTTATCTTATGGATGTGTAGTGGCAATGCTTGTCAATAAGACAGAATTAAGTGTTGCGGTGCTTTCCCAAATGAGGCCTCATCTCTCTCTTCAAGCTATTCATGCAGGCTGATTTTAAGATGTTTTCTTTTGATAAGGGACAGCTCCCAAATGGGGATGCACTTAGCTAAGCCTGGCTATCATGATCAATGGTCATCCATTGGCGCCTATCTGTCTAGGGAGTGCCAGATGGACATCTGGACTGCATTCCTAAGTGTCAGGAGTAAGTGACTCATATCTCACCTTGATCAACCAATCAGGGACTGGTAGGGCCGAGTAACCCACATGGGACTCTGATGCCCATGGAACTTTCAGCCAATCAATGAGCTGAAGTTCCTCCAGGTAAAAACAGGCAACACAGAGGGCCTGAGAGATTCAGTGGAGAATTCTGTGGACTTTTCTAAAGGGAATTCAAAGGAGAATACCAGGGCAGGACGGCCCAGGAGCAGAAGGCTCCCAAGGGCAGGACATTCTCGCAGCGCGCCTCCTGACCATCCTGAGACTCAGCCCGGACAACCACGGAACGGCCAGTGTGTCCGAGTGCCAGAACTTTCCTTTGTTCTAAGAGTCTAGAGCGGAGGTTGCCAGAGAGTAACCAGAGGATCCACCCGAGGTTAGCACCAGCAGCAGGCCTCGTGAACAGGTCGGAACTGTGGACAGCTGAATCACTATTCAGAACTAGCTCTTCATCAGGAACGAACCGGTCCTCTTCCTGACTTGCTGGGACCCACAGTCATCTTTTCTCCTGTGCACAAACTTTACTAGTTAAAGCCAACACTAACTAGTCGGTCAGTGAGCATCAGCAGCGCATCGTCGCAAGCCGCACAGCACAGCCTGGCACCTAGCCAGAGAGCGCGGATTGGCCAGCAACAGCCTGCAACTGTTTCTTTGTGCCCGCAGGAGATCTGAATCCCCAGAGATTGGATGAGTATTCAACTTCACTGCATTACTGCTCGAGAATTCAATTGTTATCCCAACCAGTTGATATCAATTTAATTCCTAAGAGTTATGTACTTGTTTTGAGTATCTAATGTAGAAGTTATAACCAAGTTCATTTATGAAACGGTTTTAATGAATGATATACTGAACGTATGTCCTCTTGATATATGTAACTCTTTGTAACTGACTGGATATATACCTTTTGTATTCTGATAACCCTCTCGATAAGATCTGTTAGGTTTATATGCATATTCTATGTATTAATAAATGTATCCTCGTGTATTAGTACCTGTGTGTGTGCGTTGTTTGAGTTATGTCGCATGGTTGGATTCTAAAGCCATCAAAAGAATAATTTTGTGATTTACTGCTACAATTAATAATTGTCCCAGTAAATGCCCAAACCCTACAGAACTGGTGCCTTCAGAGAGCACACTACAGATGCATTTGTGGAAATGTTTTACGGAGACCACCAATTTAAAGATATACTTCCCCTGGGTGTATCACAAAAAAAGTGTTATCATAATACATTTACCTATGTTAATTTTGTGCAATTAAATGAATCCCAGTTACATGCTGGGACCACATTAAATTGTTAGCAATGAAGGTACCCAGGAACCCGGAGCTGCTAACCATTTCTACAGCTATTGATGTGTATAGGGGTGTGGTCCTCATCCTGCTTTCTAATATTGATAATCCAGCTCTCTGGTTTTGCTGACGTTGAGGGAGAGATTGTCAAGGCACCACTCCACCAGGTTCCTGACCTCATCCCTGTAGGCTGTCTCAATGTTACAGGTGATTCAGCCACTGATGGTAGTGTCATCAACATTCTTGTTGATGGAGCTGTCTGGTTACACAATTGTTGGTAAACAAGGAAAACAGCAGGGGGCTAAGCACATAGCCTTGAGAGATACCTACTGTATATTGACAGTGTGGAAGAAAGCTTTCTATCGACCCTCACAGTCTGCCAGTCAATAAATCTAGAATCCAGCTGCAGGGAGAGGTGCCGATACCAAAATCATTAAGCTTACTGAATGCTGAATGATGGAACTATAGTGTTAAAGGCAGAGTTGTAATAAAGGAATAACATTATAATGTGTGTGTCTTTATCATCCAAACGAGCCAGGGCAGTGTAAAGAGCCAAGGAAATAGGATTATCAATGGACCTATTACACCAGTGTGCAGACTGCAAAGGGTCTAAGCACTCAGGTACCGTTGTGTTAATGTGCCTCATGACCAGCTTTTCAAAGCATTTCATTATGGTAGACGTGAGCGCAACCGGTCTGTAATTATTAAAACAGGTTACAGTATTTTTCCCCAGCATTGGTATAATGGTGGTTTTCTTAAAAGACATGGGAAGATTGTAAAAGTGAAAAATTAAAAAATATCTGTAAAAGCCATGGCCAATTGGTCTGCACAGGTCTTGAGGGCCTGTCCAGGAACACCATCTTAGCTTACCTTCCTGGGTTACCTTCCTGTGACAAACTGTCCTGATTCCATATCGTGACATACTGTATGTGGCCATAACAACAGCAGCAAGGAACACTGGTGCCACCTGTTCCATGATTTCCCTCTCAAGCTGAGTATAATAGGCATTAAGCTCATCCGTTAGAGAAAAATCAGTATCAGCGGATGTAACACTGCATATTTGAGCTTTATGATTTATTGTCTGAATGCCCTGTCACATTTGTTGCAAAACGGAAAAGGGAGCTTATATTTTTTAATTTGTTACCAATCACAACAATATTTTGTCTCTATCTCTTTGATGCTCAGTATTTTAACAATATTTTTCAACAGGTATACCCTGCCAAATCCACCAAAAGACTAAGCTTTTCTGGAATATTGTTTTAGCTCCCTTTGTTTTTTCTAGAATTCCCCAGAATCATGCTTTAAGACTTACAGTGAAATGGATGAATGAACCTTTTTGAGTAGCCAAATACAACAGTATATCATCAAACATATGGTTTTGCTGAATGATTTGGGATTAGCAGACTGTTCAACCTGCAGAGTCTGAGAACTAAACATTTCTTGAATCACTGTTCTTCTTTATAATTGTCTCTAAATTAACTCATAGTTCCTTTTAAAAGCCTCCAGACAAAGTTTTTCCAAATATTCCAAATGGTTGCAGCAGAATTGCTTTAGTAGGCTGGAGCTTATAATAGTTCTTTGCAGTAGGTAGTTGCATCAGCATGTGTACTCTGCAAAGGAACAAGTAAAGGTTTATTCCATGCCGAAAAGAGAAAGGAAACGCAACGTGAAGAAGACAGCCGAAATGTTTCCTTTCTTCCCTATTCAGCATGGAATAAACCTTTACTTGTTCCTTTGTGCTTATAATGTCATGTGCTACTTAAAAGTTTCATTTCGACTGTTACATCAGGTTTCACTAAATCTTCTACAAGACATTTTAGAAGTCTACAGTACAAAAATTGAAAGGTTTTGTTTGGGAAAGGAGGAGGATATCTTAACTCATTTGATATTTTTTGGGGAGGACAACAAAGCCTAGTATGGTTCTAATAATTGATCTTCTGATCTTTGGGGTTTACATACTGTAGGTGCATGATATTGTTGGTTTTTACAGATCTTGCTGTATTATCTCAGATACTTAGGTAGCTCTCTGTGTTCAAATATTTGAGTTTCTTGCTCTATTCATAAAGACAAGAAAATCAATCTTTTTCTCTTTAGACATTGATGGCATTCTGCTTTACAAAAAAGATTTGTGAGAATGTGAATTGAATAGATTGCTTTTAGATCTATTTTGCCCTCTGCCATTTCAATGCCCTTTTTTGTGAATACAAAGGGCTGAATTAATTAACTCTATAAGCAGACTGAGACCTACAGTAACCCAATAATACAAAGTGTTGCATAATTTGTAAGTGTTCTGAAGTTTTAAAGTGTACAAATTTATTTTAATGCTGTTTATAGGCATGTTATTGTACTGAAATTATGCAGATCACACAATAGTTTTGATTGATAATACTGTGATGAGTGTTCCCGGTTTGGCTGTGGCTGAATGGGGAATGGCAGGGGGAAGCAACTTCACAGGCTCTCTGATAGATTTATTGCCCTTTTCATTACAGTGGGGCATGCAAGTCTCAGAGCAGGTGAAATAGTTGGGAAGAGAGAAAGAGAGCAGTCATCCTCTGAACGCAGAGGAGGGAAAAGAGAGAGTGCAGGGATTGTTCCCCATTTTTATAAAGGGAAAAGGTAGGAATGGGGTGATCCTGGAAACTTCACTGAACTGACCATCTTCTGAACTCTGTCCATCTTCTTCTGTAGGGTGAACTGTCTGTTGTGGACATATTGTTGCTCCCATGGGGATGCTGGCCTCTCCTCATCTCAACCCGCTCAGTGATCTTGCACATGCCCACTCACCTTTTGGCTTTTCCAGGCAGTGTCTTGGATCTGCTGTCCTGCAGTCCTCACCTATCATGGACTGTCTTACAAAGCTCTAAGAAGCAAGGTGAAGACATCCAGCTGTCTCGTCCACACCTCGTCTTGTCTCATCGCTGAGTAGCCTGCACTTAATCTTGGTCTGTCTGCCTCTTGGCTTTGGTTTCCATGCTATCCTCTCTGGTAGGCACAGGCTCTGGCAGCAGGTCCTGGTAGGTCATGATCGGGGGGGTCCACCAGCCAGTTCATCCAATGTAGTGCACTCACAGGCAAGCACCTGTTATCTAAAGGCCAGCATCTGAAGTCCAGCTTTGGGCCCAGTTGTCCTCTTTTCTGGAAGGTACATGTTCAGGGGGCTTGCAGTTGGTGGGGAACCTTGCCACTGCTCGGAGTCATCGGAGCAGTGCTGGATAGTCTGCATTGTCTGTGACATTTGCAGGTGACTAACAATGTGAGGCTTGACCTCTAGGGCGCTGGGCACAAAGCCATAATGTAAGTGATGGGGAGTGATGGACTGGCACACTGTCAGTACTCAGTTCAGTGTTTGAATTTTTAATAACCTAATGCCACATTATAATTGTGTGCAATTCCTGTATTTGTTCCATTGTTCTAATCAGTATTCTTCTGTTATTCTTAACTGTCGACTATGTAGTTCCTAGTTCTTGTACTGTGAGTATTAGACAGTCATTCTGAAGTCAGACAAATATTATCCTATTTATCTTTGGATATGTGTATTTATATTGTGTGTAAAATGTGTATTTGTTCTAATTAAGTATTCTAATTTTTCTTCTGGTTTCACATTTTTCTTACTACTGCACACAATGTCACTTAATAGACATTCAGAGTTCAGATGTTCACCCTACATCCTGTGTGGTAGTAAGGAAGGTGTTTAGCTGTCTGTCACATTGTGCCTCACTATTCACAGAAATATATGGCCTTTTTAATGTTTTCAAACATTTGCACAGTTCAGCAAGTCCCAATTGATTTCATTCTCGTATCCACATTGATCTTTTACATGTCCTTGGTCCAATGCTTCTTTTATCTGCTCAGCAGAACACTTTTGGCAACAGCTTTTCATTTTATGCTTTAGTGACTTGTTTCCACTTAGATCCAACAGTTATAGTTTGTTTTTTGGGTCAAAAGCACAGTGGATGTGATCTTGTAGTTTTGCTACTGTATTGATACACAAGCAACATGCAATAGTCCAAGTTCTTTATTATTTATATTTGAAAACATGCATAATATAACGTTTACTGTATTTTGGAAAGTAAGAATGGTTGATGGTAGTGTAGTTTTCCTGGCACAAAATACTATGTTAAAGTTTTTCTTGCATAAGCGCATCAACCTAGTGCTTAATATTTACATCTGATATTAATACAATCTTAACATAATAATTTACAGTCTTTATATTTTAAATTAATGATGGGAAAAGCAAAAGATGCCATACCACTGTTGCCTGGTTACCATTAGAACATCTTTGAGAGGTGTTGCCTGGAGAAAGTAATGGACAGGTAATGTCCTGAAAGACCCATGACTACATCATCTAATCAAGATGTGTAAAGGGTGGGGGGTGCGTGGTAGGTGAAGAAAATGATAATTGCTAAAAAAGAAAACAACACTATACTGTCAGTATCACGCGGCACACACTGCTCAGGGTAACACGAGCAAATGATTTTACAAATTACTTCAAAAAACAATAAGACAATCAAAAAAGTAACTCACTTATATAGTCACTTAATATATTCCGACTAAGACACCCTCACCAAAGGTGAGGGACCTGCTTGTTGTTATACCCAGGTTCTTTATCTGGGCCAGACTTAGATCACAGGGCAAGAGCCACATTACTTTTATTCACATTAATTAACAAAAACAAGAGCAACTAAAACCAGCTCCAGCCAGCATTTGGTGGATGAGCACACAGTAAGTTTCCAGAACCACAACTCACACATGATATATACAGTAGTATCCTTAAGGTAATGTCCAACAGTCTACTGGTCAATCCAGTAAAATTTCTCTATAGACCACCTACACACCTTAGAACCTGAGCTAGAAAAAGTTTCAATCAGCCCTAACAGCTTGTGTATACAAGGACTAAAACTACTGTTGAAAACATACAAATTTTGTTGGCTGGGTAGAAGAATGCTTCTTCTAGACGTTACACCATTGAAACATGACATTTCTAGCACATTATTGCAAATGACATTCCTCAGTATTAGTGTCCCAATTCTGTGTTCTTGCACTGGGCAGCTCTTTTTTTTTTCCTGAAGTGAGTCCGGTTGAACATCCGTGGGACTAAGTCACCAGTAGTATCAACAGCTAATAACAGGACAGCCTTTGTAGATGGCTGCATTTTCACAGGAAAAGTGACAGAATATCCACAGCAAGCTATCCAAAGGCTGATTAGATCTATGCATCAAAGCCAGGATTGAAAAAATGGAATGTGATACTGGTATTATATATATTTTTAAAATTTTTACAGTCATTTCATCCTGAAGACATGCTGCTTTCATCTGCTTTTCAAATTTTGTTTGTTCTATTTTTTAAATATTTAAGTAAGCCCATTAGACCTGAGTGTTGTTGCTTTTGTGCACATACAGCAGCTTTTAGAAGTATATACCAGTGTGCTAGCTTGTTCTGAGTTCAGCATTTCTAGAATAATGAAACGCTAGATTATGCCAAGCTTGTTGCAATACAAAGCCTCTTCAGTGCCGTCAGAACACAATCTCTGGCTGTAGTCTAGAGATTTTTAGAATAATGCTTGCAGTGCAAAATATATTTATCAAATGTTGAAAAATTGCAGATGGCAGAAAAGGGCTCTCTAACAAATATGCTACCTTGCTGATAGAAAGTACTACAGAAATATGCTTAAAATCACCACATAAAGTGTGCATTCAATAAAGGACAATTATGTTTCTTTCCTGGATACAAAGATGTGTTTAAATGTTCCACTTAGTTTAACTGAAGATATTTGAATGCCATATGCAAAGCAAATGAAATGCGTAATGATTTCAGGACTTATCACATTTACTGTATAAGATACTGTAAGACCTTCCACACCATTGTTCTTTTGGAAGATCAGAGCTGTGTAATTGGTGTGTTTCACAAACTGCATTTTCATATTTAGTCTCTTAAGCATTTTTTTCATCAATTGATTTTCCCATTCTTTTTATACCACTCTATTAATCACAAGTAAAATTTTGTGGTAATAAAAAACTGTAATTTAATTAATACTATATGCGACAACATTTTATAGCTTTGTATTATATTCTTTAGATATGTTGTGCTACCTTTTTGTAATTATGTATTATGACTGTTTACTTGTACAATGAGTTTGTAATGCGATAGGTCTGCTAATCAGTGTGGGTCCTGAACAAAAGGAAGCAATAATATAGCTTTCACAATGTGCTTGAACATTCTAATTGGTGAGTTAATGGTAATGTGAGTTTATAACATTAACTTTAATTCAGATGTTCATCTGAAGAAGTCCTAATTCAGGGGATTTGATCACCTGGGTGGAGTAAAATTGGTACGTGGAGTAGCAGGCTACAATACCTGCAAATGTAGGTATTTTGATAACAATTATGACAACCTAAGAAGAAACAAATATTCCCGGGCATCCATGGCTACTTAAAATTAAAAACAAAGAAATCAAACTTTTCTTTGTGAAGTATGCTCCTGTGAAAGCCACATTGTGCTATTCAACCTAGGCTTTTCTGCTATCAGCTACTTTACCATAGAGCCATGCATTACAGAATGAATATTATATGGGCTTGTCAACATTTGCCTCAAGTTGATACTTAGTACCTTTGTATTTGATGTTTGCTTTGCAGTTTGCATGATATTCAGTTTTAATGTATTAAATTATTTCTCATTAACAAAGAGGACATCACCCATGTTATTTAATTAGCTTATGGTTTGAAAGGCCATGATTAACTATATATATTAGTAATAGAAAACAATCTGAAAATGGACTTTTGCAGTGACAATTTGGTACAATTCAACAACAAATTTAGCAAGTAGGATGCCTGCTGACTGAGCCGGATGTAGAATTCTGGACAGGCCCATGGCTGAGAAGATAACTTCAGGAGCCAAGAGGGAGGAACCTGTGGCTTAAGGCACAAATGTTTTGGAGTTGGGGGATAGAGACAAAAGAAAAAGTGGACAGTAGGTTAGGAAACAGAAGGCAGACATTATAAATTGTAGGATGTATGCTGATGGAGCCAGAGGTAGGAGAATGGACAGACCCAGGGCTGAGGAGATGGCTACAGGGGCTGATAGTTGAGAACGTGGGACAAAGGCACCAAAGTGTTAGGCTGTGTTTGACACTGGAGATAGAGACAGAAGGAAAAGCAGGCATTACGTTAGAAAATAGAAAACATATTTTAAAAGCTATAGGACGTCTGCTGACAAAGGAAACTGGGGCTGAAGGAACAAAAGGCTCTGCAACAGGGACATATTAGACACTGGAACAGAAGCAGGAGAAAGCACTGGAGGATGAGGGAAAACAAGAGGCAGCAAGAATAGCAGAAGCTCCAGGGATAGTAGACCAATAGTATGAAAGCAGAGACAGGCTGAAGAGGAAATATTAAGAGACAGAAGGGGTCAAGGTTGAACTGAAGGTCCTGGGGGTGACAGCAGGGCAACCCAGGGATCCTTTTGATACAGTTAGTGGCATCTCACTCAAATTTGAGTGATGTCATCACAGGAGGCAGAAGTATGCTGGATGTCAAAGCTTGTTAGTTATGGACCTTAGTAAGGTAAAAAGAGAAAGGAATGGTGCATTTGGTTTTGAAGGGAATGTCATGATTGTAGTGAGTCCTGTCCAACCAAGCTAGAGTGCAGTTTTTAATGATGGGGATTGCAGTAGTGGGGATTGTAAGAAGCCGGATGTTCTTGCTATTACAATTCAGAGCATACAGTATATGCAGCTCTTTACAATGTGCTTGATTTAAAAATGAAGCAAAAAAAAAAACATAAACAGAACTTTAAATGCTTATGTTAATCAGGTAAGATTACAGACTTTACTTGAAGCGTAAATGCAGACAACTGATTTTCCAAACTGTGTACCAGTCGAAGATATTAATATAGGGTATTTGAAAGGCAATTTGACATTCTTTAAGAACTGCTATTAGACCAGTAATTCTCAGTATTAAAGTGGAATTTCATTCAGAAAAAAGAGCAAAATTTACTTTGTACAATTCTAACCAAAAAATCTAATTACAGAGTTAATAACTCTTGACCCTGAAGGATTACTTCCCTGCAGTGTTTATTCTTAATTAAAAATCAATGGTTACTAAAAACATAAAAAAGGGATAATTTTAACCAATTAAGCAAATAGCTTCATTTAGGTTAAGAACCCTTTTAGAAATTAAGGATCCAGAAGTTCATTACCAGATGTGAGTATTGTCATATAAGAAATGTTTGTAGAGTTCTATTAGGTATTCTTTTTTATCTGTTGTAGAGATCTGCTCCTCCCCAGAATTCACTGCTCCTGTGCCCCCCCCCCGGATAAGAGGACTGAGAGACCCCCAGCTCTCCCTCTTTCACCTGGGATTTATTCAGCACTTGTCTCAATGCTCTCGACCCTTAATGAATAGCATGCTTCGCTATAAGATAAAGGGCAATAAACCTTCCCTATGAGCCAGGATGACACCCTCCTAGTCTCCCTTCTGCATGTCTTAAACATACTGTATGGGTCATCCTGATATCATATGTGATCAATTTCTCCATTCACTTTATGTGCAGAAGCATAAGTGTTTTGAGTTTTTTTTTTAAATTTCCTACACCTTGTCCCAGACCTAATCAACTCCTGTCAGCTCATTATTTCTGACAGCACCTTAATGTTAGTGTATTCATTGTTTGCATTTTTTCTTATTAGACTGAAAAACATCTCTTCTGTATGAACATCTAATGAAGAGGGTACAGATCTTAAAACTTGCCAAGGCTTCAAACTCAAAAAGCTATTTCAAATGTTGCTAACATTAGCTTGAGGTGCATTTGTAGAAAATAAAATGTCCATGTTTTGTGGTAATCTACTAGAGATTTTTTGGGAATTCAGTACATCATTTTCCTTTTTATACAGGTGTTAAAGATAAATGGGATAGATACATATTGAACATTGTACATTGATCTATGCAACATTGACATGATGCAGATATACAATATTATAATCCAGTATTACTATGCAAGTCCCTTAATTAAAATTTAAGTCCCTGTTGTTTTTGTTAGAGTATATCCTCAATGTTATATTGTTCTCTCCTCCTAGACAAGAATGTAAGGAAAGTTAATGAGAAGAGCACTTCATTGCTTGTCAATATTGTAACATTATTTTGAAAGTAAATTTGAAAGGTTAAGAAAATCAATTTTAGAGCATCATAGCATCAGGGTTAGTTTTAAAAGATCACAAGTGTCTCTTCCTCTACAATATGTCAAATAAAGTGTTTCAAAGTCTTGGTAGAAATTGGATTTTAATAGATATCAATTTATGGAATGTCTTTGTGCTTTGCTCCTGGTAGTCTAACAATTGAAAATGTACTGTATTGTGCTATATCAATGCTCAAGTAGCTGAAGTAGCTGGTTGTATGACAAATTAATTCTTGTGTTGGAGAAATAGAGAATAAAATAAAAGTTTTAGTGATCATATCTCCATTTGAATGACTTATACTTTTCTGATACTTAAAATAACACATTTTGACTTCCAATTTCTAACTTTAGGAAGATTAGTGAATATAAAGTAACATGATTCACAATACAAACACTAACACAAATAAGAATAAGTAGTCACTTAAAAACACCAACTATTCTCGGCACAATAGAATTCAGAGTTGAAAAAACTGTTGCTTAGCATCACATGCCATTATATAATCACTCAATCAATGCAATTTACAGTATAGTTTCATTTCTGTTGCCACTTATTGGTAGGGCAGCAGATTTTGGGGGTTATATTGACATTAAAGTATGCATATAGTGGACACTGTATTAGACAGTGTTGATTTGTTTTTGTTTTTTCTTGAGTTGGCTTCCTCCTTTTAATTAAGGTCCCCAAGCCAAGAATGGATGATGTTTGCCTAGGTGCCCATTAATTACCACACATCTGATTGGTGACATGGGATTGTGTAACATGTTTACTAGACCAAAGAGGCTATATAAGCATCATCCAGGAAGACACAAGAGGTTAAGGATTTGGGACATTGATTGCACAACTGGACACAAGCAGTGACTCAGATACCAGAGGGAGACTCCACAGAGTGATGAGCAGGGTGGTGAGCAGAGGAAGACTTGGCCATAGTCTTCCTTCTCCTTTATTGGTTGCAGAAAGACATGGTAAGGGGGAGCATAACTGTTTAGGACGACATGTTTGGGTTTTGTCTCTTTCTTCTTTGTGGTGGAAGGAGGCACCCATAATACCAGAGACTTACCAGAATAAGTACTATTGGACGTTTTTGGGTTACTGTGGACCATGAAGCTAATGTTTGTTTTTGTGTCTGTGTCCCTTGTGACTACGTTTTGTTTTCTTGTGTTCTATGTATTGGATAGACAGTGGTACAGTAGCTATTGTAATTAATAGAGGAATAAAAAGGGCAATAATGTGGAGACAACTGTCTTGTGCTGGTCCGTTGGTATACTTGTGGTTCTGGGAGATATAATGAACCAGTGTTTGCAAGAAGGATCCTAGCATCCTAAGATTGCAAGGCAATGTAGTCTGCTACACTTACTGTATCCTGCATTTGGTTGTCACTTTTTAACTGTGACACTATCATGTGCATCATACACAGACATGCATGTACACATACATGTGTATCATGTATCATACACAGACAGCTGTGCATGTTGCTCTGCTGGAATATTTCATGCTATTTCATGCTACCAACAAGGCTTTTATTATGCTTAGTATGTGTTCAGTGTTCAGAAAGCATAATAATAATCTTTCACTTGCCTTGAGTGGAAAACATCCTGACACTGCCTATCTCTTTTGTGTTAGTTTCTTAAGAATGGTGTGAAAATTAGATTTCGATAAGCAGAAGGTACTGGTTTTACAGCACAAATCAGGATATCATGTATTGGGTCCATTATGACAAATCCAGTGATGTAGTACTCACATCAACACCTGTTTGTGCCTGCAACACACATGTTTGGAATAGGATATTTCATGATAGTAAATATATATTAACTTGTATGTGAGAATATGAATGTGATGTAACTACTGTATGTGAGTGTGCTAAAACCTATGAGGTAGTCGATGACACATTATAGTCAATAATATATCTTTTAACTCTGAATATCACATTACTACTACCAGGAGAGTAGTAATGGGAAAATGCAGGGAAAAGTAACTAAGTATTGAGCTGACGGAGGAGACCTCAATAGTGAGCGAGGTAGAAGGTAGGAGAGTGAGGGTTTAAATAGAGTGTGGTGTTAATTGGTGCGTGGGCATTTAGAGAGACTAGAGCTTGTGGAAATACGGGAGCGTTTGCATGCTTGTGTGCAGTGTGTGACACTGAAGTTACTAACTCTGATCTTTGTAATCCCTGATTAAGAAATCAACTTGTTGTATGACAGCAGATCGTTTCACAGATGTATTCTATTATGTTTTGTTTTTCATGCTTCAGTAACGTCTGTAAATGATGTTGTAGATGTAGTTTCTGTGTGTGAGGCTAAAAATTGTTAACTGTCGTCAAAGTATTCTCGCAATTAACTATTCCAATTTCTAGTTGTTACAGTAAAAACCCTCACATCACTACATTGTTTTAATTGACTCTTACTTAGCAGCTATATGGTACTCTCAGAATTTCCTGTCACTAATTCTTATTTTAAGGAATTCAAATCAGAACACAACTTGCTCTTTAGGTATCTAATGTACCAATTTTAAAGATGTGGAATTTTGGGATGGAACACACCATGGAAGTTTTTTGTTATGTAATCTTGAATTTATGGAAGTCAATTTTTTTGTAACCCAGGGACATGATGCATAATATAATGTATATATTACAATTCCATCATCTTGCCACCAGAGGGCACCCAATCTCCAGTGCCTGCTCTAACTGCACAACAGAGGCGCAGACGTCAATAGCCAATCCATGTTTGCCTAGTTTCCCTATCTCAACATGTCTCCCCTCCTCAAGCCTGCTTAAACCGTGCTCATTGTTCAAACAGTGCTCAGTATTGTCGCCATTACCATGAGCTCTAGATCTAGCCTTCAGTACATTCTTCCCTTGGTCCTGCTTTTGTCTTCTACTTCGGATGAGACGTAAAACCAAGGTCCTGACTCTCTGTAGTCATTAAAAATCCCAGGGCGCTTCTCGAAAAGAGTAGGGGTGTAACCCCGGTGTCCTGGCCAAATTTCCAATTGGCCCTTACCAATCCTCCTAATAATCCCCCTCTATGAATTGGCTTCATTACTCTGCTCTCCTCCCCACTGATAGCTGATGTGTGGTGAGCGTTCTGGCGCACTATGGCTGCCGTTGCATCATCCAGGTGGATGCTGCACATTGGTGGTGGTGGAGGGGAGTCCCCATTACCTGTAAAAGCGCTTTGAATGGAGTGTCCAGAAAAGCGCTATATAAGTGTAAGCAATTATTATTATTATACTTAATAGTGTTGAGAGTTGATGATAGTTTGCTTGGTTTTTCCAATATGGTGATGACTTGCATATGTATGTTTAAGTGAAGTTAATTGTGTCAAAAAATGCAAACAAGGAAATTGAAAAGAACAATATAATATAACAAAATTTTAGAGTGGAAAATAAAGTTTTAATTTAATCTAATTAAATAATAACATCATGTGCTTTTCGAATATAGCCAGCAGACATATCTCCCTGAATGGAAACAATCTAACGTTAAGCAGATGTGAGCCTGGTCAGTAGCTGGATGGGAGAGCTAAGGTTGCTGCTGGAGGAGGTTTTAGTGGACCAGGAGGGGGTGCTCACCCTGCAGTCTGTGGGGGTCCTAATGACCTGGTATAGTGGTGGGGACACTATACAGTAATAAAAAGGCACCGTCCTTTGGATGAGATATAAAACAGAGGTCCTGATTATTAGTAGTCATTAAAAATCCTAGACGTTTCTCAAGAGTAGGGGTGTTACCCTGGCATCCTGGCTAGATTTCCCCATTGGCCTTTACCAATCGTGGCCTCCTAATAATCTCCACTATCAATTGGCTTCATCACTCTGTTCTTCTCCCCACTGATAGCTGATGTGTGGTGAGTTTTACTGGCGCACTATGGCTGCCATCGTCTCATCCAGGTGGGTGCTGCACATTGGTGGTGGTGGAGGAGAGTCCATATTGCCTGTAAAGTGCTTTGAGAGTGTAGCGGCGAGGCTTATTAATAAGAAAGAATTAAGTGTTCTGAGCCTTCCCAAATGAGGCCCCATTTCTCTGTTCATCTCTGTGGTGCAGCCACAGAGAAACTATTCATGCAGGCTGATTTAAGGTTTCCTAGGACAGCTCCCAAAGGGGGATGCACTTAGCTAAGCCTGGCTATCATGATCAATGGTCATCCATTGGCGCCTATCTGTCTAGGGAGTGCCAGATGGACATCTGGACTGCATTCCTAAGTGTCAGGAGTAAGTGACTCATATCTCACCTTGATCAACCAATCAGGGACTGGTAGGGCCGAGTAACCCACGTGGGACTCTGATGCCAATGGAACTTTCAGCCAATCAACGAGCTGAAGTTCCTCCAGGTAAAAACAGGCAACACAGAGAGCCTGAGAGATTCAGATTCAGAGGGGGATTCTGTGAGACTTCTGTGGACAAAAGGGAATTCAAAGGAGAATTCCAGGGCAGGATGGCCCAGGAGCAGAAGGCTCCCAAGGGCAGGACATTCTCGCAGTGCGCCTCCTGACCATCCTGAGACTCAGCCCGGACAACCACGGAACGGCCAGTGTGTCCGAGTGCCAGAACTTTCCTTTGTTCTAAGAGTCTAGAGCGGAGGTTGCCAGAGAGTAACCAGAGGATCCACCCGAGGTTAGCACCAGCAGCAGGCCTCGTGAACAGGTCGGAACTGTGGACAGCTGAATCACTATTCAGAACTAGCTCTTCATCAGGAACGAACCGGTCCTCTTCCTGACTTGCTGGGACCCACAGTCATCTTTTCTCCTGTGCACAAACTGTGCTAGTTAAAGCCAACACTAACTAGCCGGTCAGTGAGCATCAGCAGCGCACCGTTGCAAGCCGCACAGCACAGCCTGGCACCGAGCCAGAGAGCGCGGATTGGACAGCAACAGCCTGCAACTGTTTCTTTGAGTCCGCAGGAGATCTGAATCCCCAGAGATTAGATGAGTATTCAACTTCAATGCATTACAGCTCGAGAATTCAATTGTTATCCCAACCAGTTGATATCAATTTAATTCCTAAGAGTTATGTACTTGTTTTGAGTATCTAATGTAGAAGTTGTAACCAAGTTCAATTACGAAACGGTCTAAATGAATGATATACTGAATGTATGTCCTCTTGATATATGTAACTCTTTGTAATTGACTGAATATATACCTTTTGTATTCTGATAACCCTCTCGATAAGATCTGTTAGGTTTATATGCATATTTTATATATTAATAAATGTATCCTCGTGTATTAGTACCTGTGTGTGTGCATTGTTTGAGTTATGTCGCATGGTTGGATTCTAAAGCCATCAAAAGAATCAATTTTGTGATTTACTGCTACAATTAATAATTGTCCCAGTAAATGCCCAAACCCTACAGAACTGGTGCCTTCAGAGAGCCACTACCATTACATTTTGGCTATGGCAACGTTACAAGAGGAATGTCCACAAAAGTTTTGGTTTAACCCACTTGAAACTAGTTAAGAGGTAGCCTCCTGGCCGTAAGACAATGACCCCATTAAGAGACGGTAGTTAACCGAGAGGTAACTGCAAACATGGAGCTTTTTGAGGTGGGGACGGAATGAATACAAGCAATTATGGGAAGAGGTTGTGCAAAAGTTATGTATGGTGATACATGGTAATGATTGTGATTTAAAACAGCTGGGCAAGATTGGCTTGTCTGTCGTTATCCCTAACAAACTTCAGTTAAGAATCTGAGGGATCTATTCTAGTTTTTCTACAGCAAATAAATTTGGATTTTGGAATACCAGTAATAAGAATCACTGAGTGTGTGCACAGTACCTGTAACATCAAAATATCAAGGTACTTCCCTCACCTGCATGGTCAATATTTTGAATGCCCAGGACAACAATGTAGTATACACCTAAACATTATTTAAGTTTCCACTAGACATACAGTACAGTATTTGCTTTTAAAGAATTCATTTTGCACTGTTTGATGTTAAGGATGAAGTAGTTATACAATAAGCATAGACCAATTTTCAGGTGCTATAAACTAAACAGAGCATCAACCTCCCTCTGTGTGTGTTCTCTTCATAATATCTGATTTTTATTTTTTTAAATGTGATTGTAATAATGAAGGTAATCATCAGAGCAGATGTTGATTGCTTTAGATCATTGATATTTGATTAAATGTTTCCTGAGAGTAAAAGTTCATTTAAATTTTTCACTTTCCTGTTCCTACTGGATAATAGTCAAAACACTGAAGGTGAAGCAAAATGACAGCTTTATTGTATTTTCTAATATATTTTACCCCATCTGCAACATTGTTTTGTATGATTTCCAAAAATGTATATATTGTGGTCCTTTGGGTGATATTTTCAGAAAGAAATGTTGAAGACAAAAAGTGATTCATGTCTAACATAAAGAATGTACATTACGAAAGTTTTAAATCTTCCAATTCAAGTTCTTATAAACAAATGTTTTGGCTCACTTCTTGAGCTTAGGTTCTATATAAGATGACACTTTAATTTCTTTTAATAGTTCATTCATCCTTACTTGAAATTCAAAGATATACATCTGGTATCATTAGTTTCTTGCCGAGAAACATAGGCCACTGCTTTCTCAGTTAGTTTTACAGTTCATGCTTATTCTTCTTCCTCTGGACTACTCTGGCACAATTACTCAGTTGAGTAATGTCCCTCAAGTGGTTTAAATTAAAATCCATTAAAATGGTTTAAATTAAACCATTTAAGCAAAATCTAATGTACAGTATATAAACCTGTACTATGATATTTCAGGACTATTATCTGTCTTGAAAAGCACATGGAATGTCTATTAAAGCATATTTGAGACACATAAAGCAGTTTTCTATTGTTTAAACAACTTCCTGAATAGATAGAATAGCAATATTCATTTCTCCTTCATCTGGAGGAAAGTCAATATTCATTACCTTTTGCTTTAAAAATGAAAGAAATATGTAATGAATCAATGTAGTAGATACTGTATGATTAAGACTCTAAATGTAATTCACTTTTTATTACTAGACACATGAATAGTCTGACTCATGCAAGAAAACAATGTGAAATTAACTTTGTAGTTTATTTTCCGAAGTCAAAAAATAAATTTACAAAACTAATATGTTTTGTGTTGACTGTTAGCAAAGGGTATTCACCACCATCTGCCTGATTACATTTTTGCATGCACAAAAGACTCAAACCTGCCAGGTGCATAAAATTATATCCATCAAGTGAAAATACAAATTAAGAATAAATTCAATTGGACAAACCAATGACAGTCTTTAATTTGAAAGTTTAAACATTTGATGGAATTAGGTTGTCTGAGTAATGCTCTCTTAGACCTACGGTAGTTAAGGTAGTTGTTTTTTTTACTTCTTACCTTTGTTAAAACTCATAATTGTGTTCTTTGTATGTGCAAAGATTGTTGTATTATCATTTATCAGAATCCTTCAGTGGACACCTTTCTTATAGCATCATTTTATTTTGATGTTTAGTAGAACCTTATTTATTTCATATGAAATAATGTGTGTAATTCATTCTTCAGAATGAACAGTGAAACATGTTCATTCTGAAGAATGGGCCAGTGGACCCAAGTGGAAACTCTATGGATGTGTATTTAAATGTATTTATGACAAGAATAAATGGAAGATGTTAAACTAAAGAGGGATATTTGGTATTTACTAGCTTATTGATCCAAGGATCAAGGTTTCTTGAAGGAAGCCAAGGTATCGGCTTCAACCACATGATTGGGTCGTTTCTTAAATACCCCCAAAAACCTCTGGGTAATGAAATGCCTGAATTCTTGATTTTAAAGAGATTTATTCTTGTACTGCCTTTATTGCTTTTTTATTATACATATAAGATTTACTTGATCTTTTCTGGTGCACAAACAGATTAATAAACTCCAGAATTACTGTCTGAGGGCAAGAGCATCTTTTTTCACAAATTAAATGTACTGTAAATGTAAGTGTAAATTAAAAAATATATATTTATAATGCAGTATTAAATGAGAAAAACGTTCATAATGGTGATACATTTCTTTGGATTTTCTTTCATATGTTTGAAACACTTTTCCTTGCCTACTCTGGTACAATTACCTTGGGCAGGCTGGGAGAAAAGGACCTTTTTTTGGATGCCTGGAGTTTGATATCCAACAGATTGGATGTGATGGATGAACACAGATGCCCTGTATGTTGCACACAGCCAGGGAAAGGGTGGTAAAATGGAACAATGTGATAGGAATTTTCATGAATGAAGAAGATGTTAAGGTGAAAACCAAAGTCCTGCATGTTTTTTTTTCTACTTTCTTTGGTATGGCAGAAGCAAGCATGTGTAGATGGCTGGATTCAGTCTAGTAAGTAATTCTGGGGAATACAGAGGGCAGCAATGAAAGAATCCTGTTTTGTTTGTTTTGGTTTAAGGATAGTCAGTTCAGGAGTGGTGACTGTGCTGTGTACAAATTGCAATCCTTGGGGTTATTTTTTCTTTTTCTTTTTACTTGGGACTGTTATATTTTTTGCATGTGTCCAGTGATAAATGCTTTGCTGTATTGGTAGTATCTGTCAGAATAAACCTATAATGATTAAATCTAGTTGCACTGGTAGCTCTGATCTAACAGCCTGTGGTCAGAGAAAAGTTGTAGTACCTTTTAAAATTGCTAAATCTTACAATACCTAGAAATTGTCACTATTGTGACATCTAAGGTTCCATTGGTAAAGCTTTGGGAATCATATATTTTTAAAATGTTTTCCATATTTTAAGCTTTTTTAACTGAAGTGAAGCTGGCAGTTTATTTTAAGGATGTATCTAACTGTAGCTCTTGAAGATTAATTTTCATTGGGGAAGGTTCTGCCACACATTTCATAAAAGAGTAGCTGAATAATTTTTTACTGTTTTAGTCTAACAGCTTTTTGTTTAATTGGTTTTTCTATGTTTCTACCTTACAAGGTTCAGTATTGTTGTCCATTAAACCAATAATTAGCACATATTCTGTAATAGAAAAATTCAATAATTGAAAAAGTGTCAACTAAAGTATTTGAAATCACCAATTTAAACACTGAATATATTAGAATATTTTCAAATAAAAAACATGATTTTTTTGTCCCCTAAAACCACGTCACGAATCTACAAATGTTCTAAAATAAAAAAAAATGTGGATTTTTGTATGCTATGTATTAAAGTATTATTTTTGTGTTGATTCTTTAGTTTTATAAAGCACTACCAACAATTTATTCTATAGTTTTCTCTTACAATTAATATACTTTAGATCTTCCAACATGTCGCCCTTAGGGTTGAGAGCTCAATTCAATTCTTTATTACTATCCAAGAAGAAAATCCATTGAGATTGGGATCTCATTTCAGGAGGTCATTGAAGAGGGCACATGTACTCTTTTACTGTGAAATAACTAGAAGAAAACATTATCTGAAGGCAGGACAATGAGGGATAAATACAGCATAGAACCTTAAACAGTCTATAGGTTTTTGCTCCTGCAATTAGAAATGTAAATGATTGATCTACTGTAAAGGCCAAGCTTATACATTGAACTTTCATGAAACTGTAATTATTTTACCATATTTTAAATGAGTTTTCAGATTGCATACTTTTATTTATCTTTTTCATTATGAAAACTATATAATGTGATGCTAAACATTAAGTTGCAAACCTTTTTATTACTATTTTTAATGTCTCAGTTTAAAGAAAAAATCCTTTTGAATTAAACCGATTCTCTATATAGGAGTTTTGAGACACCTGTAGACATGGATTTTTACTTTACAATAAGATAAGGTGTGTGACTGATTTAAGAAACTAATATTTATTTTACAGTTTTACACAGAATTAAGTACTGTTAAATAGTTGTTTCATCAATTTTCTCATCACTTTATCCACTAGATTGTCACGGGTGGCGGTACCGAAGCAGTCATTAATGTATCGCTTGTAGAGGTCATGGACAAAGCCAGTGTAGGAAGCGAAGAAGCGTTCTTCTACCCAGCCTACAAAAATATTGGTATAGCTGGATCCCATTCTGGTGCCCATGGTGACTCCACTTACCTGTTGGTAAAAAAGGTTATTGAAAGAGAATGCATTCAGTGTGAGGACCAATTCTGCAAGGCATACCAGGGTGTGGGTGGGTGGATGAAGCACTGTGCGTTTGTCCAGTGTGTGCTTGAGGGCTGTAAGACCGTCATTTTGGGGAATGACGGTGTAAAGAGATGTGATGTCCATGGTAAAAATGTAGCATTAGGGGCCCTGAAATTTGAAATCCTTAAAAAGTTGGAGTGTGTGGTTCATGTCCTTATTATATGAGGGAAGACCTTCAACCAGCAGCCTCATAAGGCTGTCGAGAATGGCCTGAGATGGGGCGTCCAGGGGTGTCCGGTTTGTGGATTTTGGGGAGGAGGTAAAATTGAGATACCTGGGGATTTTCAATGATGAGCCGGTTCGCCTCCTGGCTATACAGTGAGGAATCTAGAATAAATGCTTTTAACAATTTATCTCCTAAAGGTCAAGCTGGATATTATTTGCCAGTCAGCAGGAAGTGCATAGCAAGTGCTGTCCGTTCATGATTTCACATAACGTCTATGTAATATAACATAACTTATAACATCCTTGTAACAACTTGTAACATCCAGTTTTGTGAATGCAAAGTTCTGGCAAAGTGCCATATAAGGAGGTCTTTTCTGTTAGACCAGCATAAGAACAGAAAGGACTGAGTTGACAGTTGGCAAGTCATATGATGTATGTGCTAATACTTTTTGTTACACTGTATAAAAAGACTAACTTTATAACCATTCGGAGAGACTAGCGTTTGCAAGCTGCTCTCCCGTGTGCACACAAATAAAAAACTCTTCTTTCACCAACACCCGGACTCTGATAATTTAATGTTTCATCAACAGTAACTATAAAAAGCTATACAAACATAATTAAAACCATACAGTGTACATCTTCTTAGATACTGAAATACTAAATTGGTCAAACTAAATTATATGTAGACAGCATATTGATTTCAGATGAAGGTAAAAACTTTTTTTGTGAAATCCTTGTGAAAATGTTAATTTAAACTAATAAACTTGGAAGATATTTTCTGATTAGGAACTAAGAATCGCAACTATTTTTGTGTTTATCGGTTAATTGGTATTTCAGCTGTAGAAGAATCACCAGAAGGGATGATAAGTGGAACATTAGTTCAGCTCACTAAACCTTTGAGACATTTGTCTCTGGAGAGCAATGTCAGTATTTTTCTTGGATTTGTCTTATAGTACCAGTCTGTGTCCAGTGAATGTTAGTCTTCATTAGAAAACCAACATGCTATTGGACACAAAAGACCGCAGGCCAGAAACTGATAGGCAAGAAAGTAATGGAGGAAATGCTCTTGTGTTAAAATAATTGGGACAGAAAAGAACATGCTGTTAATACTGCAAAATAATTATATTTATGCCTCATGCCAACATGATCAAGTGCAATAAAGTCCCATTTCAGCTGCAGTTTGCAACTATCAGTGCTGTGAAAGCACAGAAATAGATTCTGCTGTGACACTTTTTCACCTGATCACTTTTTCATGGTTTGCCCTAAATAAATGAAGTATTTTCAGATATTTTTCTGAAGGTGTGCTCCTTTCTGGCCAAGTTATTTTTCCACAAAGTACATATACAATTTCTCAATTACACTGTTGATCACTCAAGATTATACACGTATGAAAGATGTCATGATGTTATATTATGACATTTTCATGAAGTATTAGACTACAATTAATTTGTGGAAACTGAAGGGGATAGCGGATAAGGATTAATTTGCTATAGAATTAACTTTCTAATGTTATGTGAATATAACTTCACACCAGGCAAAGATTTTGTATTTTTCACATCATATCTCAGTGATTTCATAGAGAGGTGCCCTAGTAGCCCAGAGCCTTTTCCAGGAAGAATTGGGCTCGAGGTGGAATACAACTTGGACAGGATGTGAGTACATTGCAGGGCAAACAAAGACAAAAACACTTCACACCTGGCACATTTTGTTTTACATACAGTAAGCCAATAAAGTTACCAGCATGTCTTTGGATTGTGGCTGGAAACTGGAGCACCAGGAGGAAAGCCAAGCAAATTCCACAAAGATAGCAACCCAGGGCTACTGCACAGTACCAGCACCATAAGACAGCAATGTCAGCCACTGTGCTGCCCTTGTAATTATTTGCTACACATAAATACATAATGTGATGGAAAAGTCAAATATAGAAATACAGTAGATAGTGAACTCAATATGTGGAGCTGGCAAAATCCTATCACCACCTTCTCGCCATGCCGGCTGGATACAATGATTCGTGGTGAAGGTCTCTGATGGCAAGCGGAACGACGCGCCGGTTGGAGTATTCTCAGTTGCATTTAATGGCAATGTCAGCTCAAAGATTTGGTTCAAACCACCAAATGGAGACGGCCGTGCCGATAAGCGGACCCTGCTGATGCGGGATGAAGAAGTGAACTCAAGTGGGAAATTTGAACTTTTGGCTGGTTGTGCCACCTATGAATTTTAAGGGTATTTAGACCCCTTTTCAGCCCCTGCAACAGATTCTTTGTATCTCTCACAGCCATCAGTGCATCCACAGCAGATAAAACAGTTATCCTTCATAACTGTAGTTTTATTTCACTGAAAACTAAAGTTATCTCTATCTTCATTCTTAAAGAACACAAAGAGAAGTATTCCCAAGTGCCACTTGCACTCACAGAAACACATGAACCCCAGGGACCCCAGTTACCCAAAACCAATGTATAAACTCAACAGTATAGCATCGCTTTTCTCCCAAAACAGCTCCATCCAGCTCCCAAACACTCCTGCTGTGACCTGGTGTTCTTCCTTCTGCCATAGCAAGAACATATGAATGTAGTGTTTCAGTTCCATCAAAGAGTTCTCTCCAGTCATAGCCATTCTAGACAATGTAGTCCCTTATGCCTCCACTGTCTACCTGGTTTCTCTTAGAACATTACATGGTATGGGGGAGGAAGGCAATGTATGAGCCTACCTATGCTGCCGACTGTAGAGTATCCCACTGACATTTGAGTCCTGTTCACAAAATATCCAGTGGTGCACAAATTTTCCTGTTCTGGGTCCTCCTGATGGAGACTTAGAAAACCCCTTTCTGGTCAGAGCTCAGGACTTGACATGAGCGGCAGGAGTATCTTGGTGATCGTCCGGGAAACTGGGTGTAAACAAACAGTAACTTGAGAGCTGCCTGTTATGCCAGCGGCCACGCTTCCACTTTTGCCCTGATCACTGTGTAGATGATACAGAGCAGCAGGCTGTAGTTAGAGCTCTCACTGTAGTGGGTGCGCTGAGGATATCTTAACCCTAGATGATGATGATTCTATTTAATTATAGTTTATACTTTTTATATATAATTACGTTTACAACTAAAATCAGTATTGATATTAATGTAATATTTAACATACACTGCTATTTAAAATTATTAAAAGGTCAATGTAGTCTACATGTTTATTATCATAAAGTGTTCATTATAACCAAGGGGCAGTTTGTTAAAGTACAACTTGTGCATTGGCCAGGAATTGAACCCAGGCCTTCCACATGGCAGCTTAGAATTCACAACCAGGAAATTGTAAGGATTCATTGCACCACCTGTTAGTTTTACAGATTATACTAAAAAAAAAATATTGTGACATAGTGCTGTTCGTCATGTCATGCCACTTGTTTGTGGTACACTGCATGACAACCTATGCATTTTAAATGGCTGTATCTGTAGGATCTCCACATAATTTGTTCTCATAACTTCTGTTTTGCTTCAGATCTTGACTGTTTGCTTTGTCTTATTTCACAACCAAAAGATGAAAACTGAATGCTTTGGCATACTCGGAGGTAGGGTGATGTATTAGGTGGGTCTCATGGAAAACAGATGCAAACATAGTCATAAGATACAAAAACAGTGATTAATTTATGGACAGCAAGTCCATCTGCTCAGCAGTCAGCCATTTCATTTCTCCTTTCCTGCTCTTATTCCAACTTCCCAGCAAGCGGAATTTCAATAGCCCATTTGGAAGCCTGTGCCTCCTGGTTGAAAAAGACACCTGACCATGTGCCTGTCTTCAGTTGGTCAGGTGACTGAGAACAGCAGGTCATCCCTCACAGATTTCTGGGTAATGTAGTTCATGTAGTAGAACAACATCACAACATTGTGAAAGTCTATGTACTGTACATATTTGTGTACAGTTTGTATTTTTGCTGTGGAATACAGAACTATGCTACAGTAAACACTAAAAAAAACATTTTTACTAGCTGATAAACCTGAAGCAGTTTGTGACCCTGTCAGAGAAATATTATTGTTGTTTTTAGAAACTGTCAAGTTTAAGTAATTGATTCTCTAGGAACCAACTACAAGTTAATTTGTAGACCACATCCAGTAGCTTTAAGCCTCAGCATACCTCCAAAGGCCATGTGATCAGAATTGTTACCCCCCTCTTCAGCTACGCAAACCAAATAATATATATTGTCATTTTGGATTAGGTAACTAACACCTAGAATTGAGAGAATGAGTCTGGGTGCTTCAGCATTCATCAATCAACTTCAATCCATCAAGGAATCCATTGCCTTACTTCAGGGAACTCCATAAATTTAACTCATTCATAAATTAAACTGTTGGGTAATTTATACACTTTTAATAATCTTGGTATTTAGCATTATGAAGTTTGAAAGCCCCTTATTATTCTTTATTTTCATTGTTAACTATCCAATAATCATGAGTATGAAGGTTACAATATTTTGTTTGCTCATACTAGGGTTTTTTATTTGAAATTGGAAAAATGGAATTGCTTTATTAATTATTTGAAATTAATTCATTTTAAATTTATTTTGATCTTATGTGCTTAGTTCACAAATGGACGTGTAAATCGCCTTAAATTAATCTTATCTAAAATCCTTTAGGGGGTTATTTCCTAAAGATTTAGTGCATTTAACATGTTTTAACAAGACAGGGGATCCTTCTTGATGTTCTGTCTTCAAATTGTTTCTAAGGTTATAATATCCTTTTGTGGTTTGGTGACCAAAATGGAACACAGTATTCTAAATGAGGTCTTAGTATTGCATTGTAAAGAATTATGTACCAATGCGAATAATGTCTGTTTGCCTTTTATATTGATTCCCCCTCATTGACTTGATGAAAACAAGGACCAATATACATAAACATGCAGATTCCTTTCTTCATAAGCTCAGAATCACATGACATGTATAGTGTATGTGGTTTCTTTCTGTCTGAATCACTTTGCAATAATTACAATTTGAAGTGTTACATCATATTATCCAAACCCAGTCCTGCAATAAGATCACTCAACCCTATTGTCGGGGTCATTAGAGTGATTGCTGAGGTCTGTTGACTCAGGTTGTCTCAAAATATTTGTTAGAGCAAAGTGACTGGTACCAACAGCAGCAAAAACAAATGCTCTGCTGCAAGTGTTAAAAGAGGAAAATAAACAGAGGAAGCCATGAACAAGGAAAACGCACCATAAACAAGGGAAAACACTAAAAGGGTCAAGCCAAGTCCTGTGATCTGTTAAAGCGTGAAGTACTGTAGTACCTTTTGTTTCTCTGTCTGTAATGTATATAAGAGTTGGGGACCCCCTGCAGTTTGTCCATTCTGTGGGGCAGACCCAATGCACGTTGTTGTACTTGAGACTCAATAAAACAACCGAATCTGTACAAGACTGTCTCCTGCTCTTCGGAAGAAGCATTTCCCACAATACAGTTTAAATGATGTATGTATCTGCCTAATATTCCCATTTTTTTAATTCCCTCGCTTCACTATCTGATGTTAGGGAGCTTTAGAAAGTCCTTCATCTGAGCTTTCTTAACCACTACAGTATATCTTAGTCAAAACACGGTCATAAACTTTTTGTTTTGAGTACAATTTCAAATTCAAATTATTTTGGAATTTATGAAATGCCAAAAAGGAGATAAATGTTCTTTAAAACATTTTTTCTGCTTTTGTTGTATTATTAGCTCATTTAGGATAACCTCACCAGATTCCACATTATTGTTCTTAAGCAGAAAGAGCAACAGAGCTAAAATGAATACCTGAGTTACCCCCATTGATTTACCTTGCTCAGTTACAGATGATGCATTGAGTTCTGTTTGATAACCACTGCTCAATCAGTGGCTGCGTATATATAGCTTTGTATTCCTTTGGCTTTTGAGGATATATCTTTTAGGAGGAACATTATCTAAAACTTTCTGGAAATTTAAACATGCTGTATAATGCCTTACATGTTATTATTGATCTTTTTTTTACTGTAGCTCTTTCAGCTAATTCCAGTTAGGTAAACAAGATCTTCTCTTTATAAATCCATGTGGGCTTTAAATGACATTATTTTGTATATTCTTCTAGGTTAGCTATTGATTCCATTAAATTTCCAGTGACTGAATTTAAACTGATTGGTTTAAAGTTTTTCTTGTTTCAATTTTGACTTTCTTATTCTTAACTGGCAATTAATTGGTCCTTTTTATTATATATGAGACTAGTCTAAAATATCAGTAGGTAATTTGATGTTTAGGTACTGTAGGTAGGTGATGATTAGGTATGTTGTGTACATGAATTCTTAGTTTTGAAAAAGGTAGTTCTTTTAATTTTGTTATTTTTGTCACCTATTTCAAACTCTCTGTAATTCTTGGTCACAGAAGTTCATTCTTAATGTATGTGTGATGCAGTTACAGAGAATATGGTTATCTTTCCCCAATAAATTTGCAAAATTAAGCATGTATTTATTGCATGTTAAGTATTGAATTAATAGGAATGTAAATCTTTCCCTTTTGCATTGATTTTGCCCTTTGCTTCTAAAGAATATGGCTTTGCATAGCATATACTTTAAGATCCCAGAATATTAAGTGACTATGCCCTGCTATTTCAGAATTAATCCGTTTAAGTCAGAAGGCCCTTTTAAAACCAAAGATAAGAAATGTTAATTTTCTTAAGAAATATTGAGTTCAGAACTTGCTTACCACTTATGATGTGCGAGATGTGCGAAAAAATGTTTATACTATATGGTACCTTTCGTACGACAGAACAGACAGCTGGGCAATATGAAAGAGTGGTCAGTGAAGCTTTTAGACAAACCAAAATTAATTTATTTTTCATTCTAATATTAATATATGCTAGACTTACAGAAATGATATTTATAAAAATATTACATTCTTGGCCGTGTTACCCAGTCAACAGATAACCTCAGACCTGCTAAATTGGAAATAAAAATCCCAATGCTTATCAGAGAGCAGCTGCATTTCCTAATCCATTACAGCTGATAATTGTATCAACAGGGCTGGAATCTTGACAGTGCAAATAGCGCTGGAACTGTTATGCAGATGAATACATTAATTATAACATGTCTACCCAAGCATAACTTAGATAATTCTCTTAGTAACAAGGACCATTTGGAAACATCAATTCACACAGTCTCGGGACACCAAGGACACTAGAAAGTATCCTGAATATACTGTATAAGGTTGAAAGAAATGCAGTCATAATGTACAGATCATAGGTAGGTATTCATTATTGTGCCGTCATAGCTTTAGAGACATCAGACATATAGTTTTTATTATCTATACAGTCTCCATCAAACTAAATTCAACAGATCTTCCTAAATTAATTATAAATAGAAAAAGGGAAAATAACTGATTGCGAATGCACTTACTGTACCTCCCTCAATATTTGACAGAGGTACTTTTGGAAGAAAGTACAGTCGTATGTCGTCTTAGATAACTCCCTACCAGCTATGCACCTCTAGACACTGGCAATTTTTGGCCATTCTTCTTTGAAAACGTGCTCAAGCTACCTTGGGTTTGATGGGAACCACTGATACATAGCAAATTTCAAATCCTGGCACAGAGTCTTGATAGGATTGAGGTGTAACGAGGCTGGGTTGTGATGAAAAGGATCCGATGCAGATGCAGGATTCCTGGGGCGGTGAGTAGGTGGACAGAGCTATCCAGGAGCTGGGTCGTTATCCGAAGGCGAAAGGTAGCTCGAGATCCGTAAAAGGCACTGGTGGCGAACAATCCAGAACGAGAGACAGGTTCGTGGTCGGAACAAGAGCAACAGGGTCGATACCAAAAATAGTCACGGGTAGCAAACAATCCATGGGGCGAGACGAGAAACAAAGTCCGAAGGCAAAACGAAGAGGTCAGAAAATCCGGTAAGGCAAAGGGAAAGAAACGCTAGGTAGAGCCACAGGTAGAGAACTCAACACCGAGCAGTGATATGCGGGTAAGGGCGGCTTAAATAATGCAGCCTGCCGTACGGTAAGAGTCTGAAGAGAATTAACACGTGCGGCGGCGTTTGTAATTATCACCCAGCTGCTGGGACTGATTAGACCTCTTCGGAGCTGGTCTGGGCCAGTTAGTGGTCGTGACATGAGGTCCCAGCCTTGACTGGGACACCACAGAAGATAATAATAATATTATTCCACTTTGTCTCGGAGACTTCTACAGTACATGCCTTCTGAGAAACTATAGTCAAGATTTAATGTGAGTTGTTTTTAATAACTCAAGCAAACTGGGATAAACAATCACAATGACAATACACACACTTAACAACACACAACATAAACATAAAGCATACAAGTTACACTACAGATCCAGCCATTCAGAATGTACACCAGATAATGCTGTACATTGTGCTACGACCCACTATGCCTTCCGCTAAATCTTTTTATAGATCTTCTCGTCATTCCTTTTCCTCTTCCCTGGGCTACTTGCCCCCTTCTCTCACCAATCCAGCTTTCCATCTGTTCACAGCAATCTTTTCAGCTGTCGATTGTTCCTCTCTCACATACCAGGAGAAGGTTCCACAGTCGAAACAGTTTCTCTTTCTTCTCTTTTCAGCATGGGATAAACCTTTACTGGTTTCTTTGCAGCTGATGCAGTTACCTACTTGAACTACTTCAGTTTATTATTATAGCTTATTGTGAACGCGATGCCTATTTCAGGTTTACATCCACATTAAGAAAATCTATATTTTGTCTTAATGCAAATTTCAGCAATGAGAAATCAACAATATACTGTAACTTTGAATTTTGATTAAGTATTTCACACATACTGTACAGTAGTGGCTTTAAAACCATACAGTATCATACTGTATATACAGTATATGTATATGATATACGATCATACTGCAGTTCATTGACTTGTACTCTACTGTTTCAGTATATCTATGGATGTGACTTCATGGTATTCACGTGTGTGGAATGTCGGGAAATGAGACCCAATGGGGGTTTTGTTTTGATTATCGTATGAATGAGTCCCTGAGGCATATTGTTCTAGTTTTGAAATTATAAAAAATTAAACCTTTTTCGAGTTCGCACGAGAGAAAATGGTACCTTTTGAGAAGTCGTATATTGTTTGCAAAGTAGCCGATTTTGACAAACAGCTAATTTTGCTTGAAGAATTTAAAATCTGTGTGTACTGTAGCTTAACACACGGCACCCTTTAGAATGAATCAATATCTGTGGAAAAGCTAACCCTGTCCCTCACTGGGGTATATGAACAATTCTGCCATCGGTCTGTGAGGCCCTCCATTCATCAGATTTGAAAATTTTCCTCAATCTACAAAATATGAGCCTAAAACAATCAAATCAATTTATAAAAACTTTTATAATTTTATATTCTTCAAAAATATATTTTCTTTAGGGAAACTGTTAGGAAATCAGCCAAAATAATACGTGGTATTTAAATACGCATGCAATACAGGACAGCCTAGTGTTATGGTTACAAAAACCATTCAATTTAGAATAAATTTAAATACAATTAACTTAACACAGTTAATTTAACCCATTTTTGGAATAAAAGTCCTAATCTGTACAATACAATACAAACAGGCAAATCTATCCAAAAAATTAAAAAAGGGATAAAAGTATCACTCTTCTTAAAGTTCAGTCTGGCCCCTAAGTACTACAAAGATCTTAAAAAATGCTACGTACTGTGAGAATGCTAACCCTAACCCTAGCTGGGGTTTAAATTGAGCAGTTCCTCCATCTGTTTTTAAGGCCCTTCATTCATCCCATTTTAAAATGTTCCTCAATTCACAAATTATTAACACAAACAATCAAATCCATTCATAAAACTCTAGTAATTTCATACTTTGTAATAACGTATCCTCCTTAAGCAAATCTTCAATCAATTGAAAAATGCTGTCTAAAAGGTATTAAAAAGGCAATGCATTCGAGAATAAAGGTTACCATCCAGTTTTGACTCCATTTCTGGAGTCAGAATACTTCTGATTCCACTTGACATGACAAAAGTGAGAGAGATTACCCAATGGAATAAGATTTCTTTATACTTTTCATTTTACTCTAGTAAATTTTACTCTAGTTTGGAGAACAATTCCTATTCCAATGCACTGTAAGAAGCCAAAACACAGCCATGAGGTTAGAAAATGCCAAAGTATTTTGGGAATAAGAACCCTAACCCTAGATGGAGTTTAAACAAAGCAATTCTGCCATCTGTCTGTAAGGCTTTCCATTCATTACTTTTGAAAATGTTTTTTGTCACAGAAGCCTAGCCGTGGAGAGACTGGTGGGACGTGAAGACCCTATATGAAGCGGCAGGAATGGAGCAAACATGGGGATCGGGGAAGAGACAGGAGGAGCCCTCAGGCAGTGGACATGGGGCGACCTGATGAGGCAAGTCTCACAGCATCCGATCCCAATGCCGAGCAAGGAGGACAGGACAGACCAGAACTAAATAGCACACCAACACCAGATACACCGAAAGCAGAAGAAAGAGCACAGGAAAGGTAGGAACAGGACAGAAAGGTGGAACGCCCCCTAGAGGAGGAACGCCCAAAAGAATAATAAGCTGCATAGCACTGGGGGTGAGGAAAAATCTAATTTTACTGAAAGGAAACCATCAGTAGTCCACGGCTGAGAGCTAACCCCGTCCTCCGGGGTTAACCTTTAATAAGTAGAGGAAGAGGGAACCGGATGGGGCTCCCAGAGACCAGAGACAAAAACCAGACTCAGTTGTCGAATATGATTGTGAAGGGCTGCATCATACACCAAAGGAGCCAAACGTATCTGAAAAAAAAGTTTGAGATGGGAGCAAATTATCACTCATCCTAAAGTTCCTTTGGGACCTACAATCCAGCATTTGCCATAAAAAATGTCTAAGGAGTGTGGAAATGCTAACCCTAACCCTAGCTGGAGCTTCAAGAGATGAATCCTGCAATCTGTCTCTAAAGACTTCCAAGCATCAGATTGGAAAATGTTCCTCAAACCAAAAAGTATGTGTCTAAAACAATCAAATCCATTGAAAAAAGCTCTTGGAAACTGATCATCCTCAGTAGAACAGGTTGTCTTACAGATTTTTATCCGACTCAGTTTTGAAATACAATTCCAGATCGCTGCAATATATAACAAAGTCAGTCTAAAGTCTTTGGGGGGGGAAAAAAGTTAACCCTGCTAGCCCTGTTAACCCTGTTAAAATGCTAACCCTGACCCTAACTCAAGTTTAAACTGAGCAATTCTGCTGTCTTTCTCTGTGACCCTCCATTCATAATATTTGAAAATGTTACTTGATTAAAACAATTTGGCCATAACACAACAAATATTTATAAAAAGTCTTGTAATTTCATGTTCTCCACTAATGCATCTTTCTGAGGCAAATTTTTGAGCAGTTGAAAAAATTTTTTAAAACGTTTAAAAAGCCATGTTGTTGGGGTTAGAAGAACCATCCAATTTTGACTCAGTTTATACTCGTTATACATAAAATGACAATAGAGAGAGTGTTTTCCGTTGGAATGGGTTTTTTTCAAAACACATGTAATTCTTCCATGTTTTGGAATATAATTTCTGAAAAGGGGCAATAATCTTTAATCAGGCAAATGAGTCCAAAAATAAAATTGAAGATTACATAAAAGTATCACAGTTCCAAAACTTCAGGTCGGACCCAAAATACAGCCATGAGGTTAAAAAATGTATAAGTCCTGAGGGAATGCTCAGATCAGTAAGATGGCGCAGACAGAGAAGGCTGCCATCCTGCGAGCTCCCATTCGTCCTTGTCTATTTATTTTTTGTTATTTTTCGTACTGCTGACTGCACATATACTGTTTGGTCAGTAGTAAGATATGACTGACAAACACTTATAGACATAAGATCGAATATGGGCACAGTTAAATCTACACCAATAATTACTGCCGACTATATGGACTGTGGTGTCTCACCTGTACCTGTTGTACCAAAATACAAAATACAACCATGAGATTAAAAAATGTATAAATATTGTGGGAAGGCTAACCCTAATCCTAGCTGGGGTTTAAATTTATCAATTCCAAACTTTCAATCTAATGTGTCTAGGCTCAATTCATGGCATGCAATTTCCTTTCCAAAACATGTACAACCTTTAAAACAGTAGCTAGGCTTAACAAATGTATTCCTTATATGATATATATATTAATAAATATCATCATTAGATTAAGAAAAAATATCAAATCAAGCTACCTTTTTAGTAACATCTAACACAACATCAGTGCCACCATTCAGTCTGTTTTGTTCAGTTAATGGCTGAAAATGGTATTTTAAACAGAAATGTAGTATATTAAATACTACTTGGCTGTATCTTTCCTCTGGTGAAAGAAAGATAAACAACAAAATTGTCGCACACAGCATCCATTTGGGGTTTACAATGCTGTTCCACTTTCAGTTTTGGGGTTACGCTTCATGGCACTTACAGATGCAGCCATTCAAAATGGGTGAGGTATTTCGCGGCATACCCCGGTGGGCGTGTCGCAGTATCACGCGGTATCACGGTGTCACGTGGTTAACTATCCGGCGTCGCCTTGTAAAACCGCCAGGGGGAGCTTTACCTCTCATGTACAGCATTTGAGCCTTTAATTTTGAACTGTGTATTACAGCATGTTAATCATCAGTCATTAAAATGTTGGTATATTTTATGAAAGCAAGATTGCTCAGTTGGACAAAAGTACACAACCTACCTTTATCAGAAATATTTATGCATCAAAGCCTTTACTGAAGATATTACTAATAGTATTAATAATGGATGACTTTGGACAAGCTGTATACTCAACGTATAATTTCTTTAGCACAGTTGTACAAGCACTTGGAATCTGTCCAAGCCATACTTTGTCAGGCATTTTGTTTTACTTCAACGGGCATAAAAACTTCCTTGCTTTTAACAGGGCGTTTCATAATTTCTAACTACGAAAATGATTTAAAATGCGACACCTATCATGAAAAGAAAAAAATACACACCAGTATTCCATTTCTCCCTAAACATTGTAAGCTTCGAAGTCTTTAACTAACGTGATACCGGAGTCAACAAGCATATTTTTAGAATTTGATTAAAAGGGAATATAATATGGAATCGTGTATCTAAAGAATTTAATAACGGTATTCGTGTGCTGCGACAGGGCTGTGTAGGGTTGTTTCGCCTGCCTATTCATGCAAGCTGTCTTGTAGCCGACTGGTCTAGGTGCGTGACTACCAACTGGCAGGTTGTGTGTTCAAATCCAGCTGGTGCTGGACTTTTCTTTTAACAAACATTTCTTCGAAAAAATAGAATAGCGATATTATGGACAATCAATTGACTTTTATATTTCAAAATATCGCAACATGATCGATATTTGCGATATTTTGAACATATCTTCCCTTCTGACAGCGGTTCCTGCTTCTATTGTGTGTGTGTGTGCAACAGAGTAAATTTTCATAGAGAAATGGAGGCTGGACAGTATGCGTTACAATATAAACATTTATATTGATTTAAATCGTGTTCTGATTTAAATCGCAAACGCGTGTTTAATTATGTGTTTTTTAATCATAATCAGGCTAATGCATTTCTACATTTTCTGTATGAACCAGCTTAGAGATTCATACAGAAAGACAGCTTGTGTTTAAATTGAGTGTAAGGTAATTTATGCTTCTAAAGTCATGGTCAGCATTTATTATTGTACTGTGCTGTAAACTTTTTCTGTGCCTAGTCACATTATTTTATAGCGTTTTTATTGCGTTATTAAATCCGGTGGCGCTGTGTGTTAGTTTCCTGACTCCCATTATTTAAACTGCGACACTGATCATTCATCTCTAAATAAACTTTATTTTATATAGCGTTTTAAGCGAATAGGTAATTAGATTGCTCATAAACATAATCGCTTTTTCTACATAAACACAGCGTGATTGCTCTCTGAAAATGCTTTTCCTTTATTTTTAAAGTAGGCTCAGATTTCAACTATAGATCGTATTATTATAAACTTTCTTGGAAAAATGTATTTTATGTAAACCATGTTTGCTATTAATTCATTTAGGGCTAAAATACGTTCATTGTCTTCCAATCGAGTCGAGTTGACATTGGAAGCCTGCCACACCCGGACTGTTAAACCAACGCATTAGCACGTCAAAGCCCATTGAGGGTATTGAGCCAGTATTGGCTTTAGTATTCCCCCCCTCTCCCCTCAATTCAATTCAATTCAAGGTGTTTTATTTGCATGACAGATGGGTACAAGCAGTGTTGGGTATGTATATTGTAACGCTTACGGCAGACAGGCACTGTG
Organism: Lepisosteus platostomus; assembly: GCF_059453375.1. NCBI lineage: Eukaryota > Metazoa > Chordata > Actinopteri > Semionotiformes > Lepisosteidae > Lepisosteus > Lepisosteus platostomus. The sequence goes on from NC_142613.1 coordinate 44,344,098, forward strand.
TAAGAGCCAGCGCACCAGAGCAGCGCACCGAGGGAGCGTCTGCATTTATAACTTAGTTTTTAAAATTAGTCAAGCAATATGAAGCATCTCCTTTTACTTTTAAGTCCCTTAAATACATTGAGCACAGCTTTCTCACCATCCTTACACAAAGCAGAAACTGTCCGATGACTCACAGTACAAGTGGAAAGATTACAGATTTTAATCGTCTTTAATTTTGTCTTTAATTTTGCCTGTGGAGTGTATCTTATTAAGCTCTAAATTGCATTTTGAGCGTGGTTTTTGACTTTTTTTTAATTGCATTTTGGGCGCGGACAGCACATACAAGGGTTAATGAACTGCGCCAAGAAATTTAAAATAGTATTCTTTAGGTGTGAGGGTAGGAGTGGACCGCAGCAGGCATAATCAGCAAACCAGGAAAACAAAGAACAGGAGAGGTGAGATGTGTATCCAGAAAGCGAGTGATCAGAAAAAGGAAATGGAAAACGCAGAAAAAGGAAACGCTTTACAGGATAAAAACAATAACAACAGTAGTGGCTGGGCAAACGATTTTTTTTATCGAAATACAAATTGAGATACTGTACTGTATAATGATGTGCATGAACAAAGGTATACTGCAATTTTCCTTAGATACGCGATTAATGCTTCGTAGGAGGAGGCGGTCTTTTCCTCTTGTCTAACAGTCTGTCCACAAACAAAACATTCCTGTTAGACAAGGAATTGAAAAAAAACAATTTTGTCAATGAAAACCGGTTTGTGTGTCTCTCCCTGCTGGATGTCCCTCTCACAAACTGCTGAATGAATAAAATAATTTTATTGAAAACGCGTTTGCGATTGTCTGGTATTTAATTTGGTCCCTTTTAACTGTTTTTCGATCTACTGTATTGCTTTGAGATGCCACTTTTAAAGGTGATATGTAAAATAAAGTTTTTTATTATTGTTATAGAGAAACATGATCAGATTTTCCCTGATTCAGAAAAAAGATCTAAAGTGCTACACATAACTTTCTTAATTCGATGTATTTAAAGCAGTGAACTACTGTAGGTGTCACATAACATTCAGAAATACAATCACGTATTTGACAAATAAAAACGATTATAATCTAATCCTTCCACGTTTGATCCCAAAATCCCAAGAAATGTTGCAGTTCTTTTGCAACATGAATATAATCATACCGTTATTAAATTCTTTAGATACGCGATTCCATATTATATTCCCTATTAATCAAATTCTAAAAGTATGCTTGTTGACTCCGGTATCACGTTAATTAAAGACTTCGAAGCTTAAAATATTTAGGGAGAAATGTAATACTGGTGTGTATTTTTTTCTTTAAAGTACCAAGACCAGCTATATACTGTATGTTTATGTTCCAAAATTAATATCGTTTATGGCCTTCACACGCGTTACAGTATGCTCCTATTCTTTTTATGCTCAGCTACTAAGATTTCCCTTCAGTGGTAAAATTCAATATCTACAACGGGCACAGTAAAGACGTTTACAGTAAGTCTTTCTACGACAGACCAACGGACCACGAGTGCCCCTGTCGGTCAACCAATCACGCACCGCGGTACCCCGCGTCATCTTACCTGCGGTACGTGTCTGTACCGCTCACTTTGAATGGCTGCATCTGTAAGTGCCTTGCTGGATTTTTGCTGTTCTGTATCAGTTAAGAGTTATGCACAATAAAGAGCAGACGTCTACGAAACCTGTCCGCCTCAGTCCCTGGTTTTCCGTGTGTAACAAAAATGAAAAGCTATAAGAACAAACTCATCTGCTAAGCAATATTTCCTGAAATGCAGCACTTGGAAAAATAATCTTGTAATCACCATTTTTATCCAGAAAAAAATTAACATGTTGAGAGCTGGAAATGATTGAATGTCTCTAATTATGAGTGTGCCTCTATGCTGAGTCACCTCTCGCCATATCTTGGACACTGTACACAACACTGTAACTTTGACTGCTGAAAAATGTCGGTCTTCCTAACAGCACTGCCAAATTCCTTTAGTACCTTATTTAATCATCCTTGAAAAATCAGAAAAATATCGGGAGTTTAAATGTTTACTTCCGATTTAATTCAATTAGCTGAGTAGAGCTATCTCAGTCTTTGTGAAAAACAGAACAAATGTTTATTTTTGTTTTGAAACTCTTATTATCAACTGACATGTGTAGTGATTATAATGATGATTAATGCCTATTCTTATAACAAAACATTATTTGTGCACATCATTTTCAGGGTTTTTTTTAGTCTGAAAAAAGGAATATTTTACGTTCTTATAAAATATACTGACAGTATTTAATCAGTTTAATATAGACCTTTTACATGTGTAACCTTTACTTACAAGCTCCACAGAAAAGACACTTAGTTTAAATTCAAACTGTGTTGCCAAAAAAATCTTTATTGCTTTTAAGCAGAGGAACTCCAGATTTTAATGGATCTGACCTCAATGACTACTACAATTGAAGTTGCTGATAGGCATCAGAAATCACAGACAAACCTATGACCCCGACACTGCTTAGGGAACAAAGGGGGGACTTCAGTCAGGTGATATATACAACTGAATACAAATTAGAATGTCAATAACTAAAGGGTGGGAAATTCACCTTATGAACTAACAACCTTCTTCTTATACAGAATACAGTAAAACATAAATTCTCAATAAAATCTGAATTTTTAGTCAGAAAGACAAAAAAAACAGGTTTTGAACAGGAGAAATAAATATTTTTCATGCTTCTCTCCATAAGGTTTACCTCACAGGATTCTAGGCTTGATTTTATATCAGGTTTCAATGGCACCTTCTTTCCTTAGTGTGTCTATGTGTATGACTAAAAGTCAAAGAAATATTTGAATACATTAAAATATAATGTATTTAATATATAAAAATGTCCCTTTTTGCTAAAAAAAAGCACTTCAATTATTGCAGGTTGTAAAAAAAAGATGATAAATATTGTTAGATACAAAAGACTGTAGTCCAACTAAAATGCATTTATCTAAATGGAAAAAAAGTGCAATATTGGCTTCCCTATTTCTAAGGATACAGAATACCAATAATCAGAATTCAAACCAGGAATTAAAAAACCTAGAATCCAATAAAGGCAGCTTTTATTTAATCTTGCAGACAGTGAGACTGTACAATGACAGAGTCCACCATCACATGAACAATTCTAAAAAAAATCAAAAGCAGATGCAGTTGCTTAAGTACTGTATGGATTATTTCTGCTTATTCATTTTACAAAAAAATATTCATTACTTCTGATGTTTAAACTATTCATTATCATATCTCAGAAACCCAGTCATGCATGCATATCTTGTGTACTTCTTGATCTTGTAAGTACGTGTTTCCCATGCTCATTAGTTAGCTACAATTCTGAGAGTTCAAGGGTAGGTGTTTGGCCTGCAGCGCCCAGACCTTTCACAATATAAATAAAATACTATAAATAGAAAATTGACATGTTATGCTGCTAATATGGGGCACAATCTTAATGCCCTGTTACAGTCATCATCCCTAACAATGACTGCAAATTCAAATGTGAAAGAAAACTTCACCAAAAGTGTGAATGGCTGCATTACACTAGAAAATTGAATGACTGCAGAAACTGTACATATCTGCTAATTGTTTTATAAATTTGCTTATTATGAGACTATAAAAAGGTAGTGGTCATATGGTGTGATGGTGCAAGCCTGGGCTTTGACCATAGTCTCCTCTGGGAGTGAAAAGTGGACACACCTTCCTTGATTATGTGATTAGTGTGGTGTGTGATTAGAATGCCACTGGAAGGAAGAAAAACTAATTTGATTGGTCCAGTTGGTAATTACACATTCCACAGGATCCATTTGTCCGAGTATATTTGTAGCCAGGTGTGCTGATGATAGGAGTCTTTAGCTAAGCTTCTGTGGTTCAGGGAGAGAGTTTGTAGAGGTTGAAATTTAGTGAGTTTACCTAGCACAAGAGGAGTTATTTTGTTTTCTGTGCTGTTCCATTAGCATATTAGCCAGCAGCATCAATAATGGTTTGTAACATTGATAATGTTAAAGAAAGACTTGGAAGGTTTTTTTCCCTCTTTTGATGGTCTTTATTATTGACAGAAGGATTCGGAGAAGCTCGTAACCGATTTGCTAGTTGTATGTTTCTTGAATTAGTATTGAAGCCCCCAGGTCTCCAAGGACATGTTGATTAGTGTACGTTTGGTGGAATTGGGGAATGTACACCGGGTTTCCAATGATACATTGAACACAAATCTAGTTAAAAGGGAAGAATGATTTGTAAAGAGCAAAGCAAGGTTGTGTATTGTGGTATTCCAGGATAAGATATGTTTTTTTTGGAATGGAGAGTTCTTAAGAGCCTTAAATTGGATTACAGCTGTTGACCTCCAGGTACATATCTGTGGACTGAAGAAGAGGAACTGGAGTGACTATGCCCAGAGATACTTTAGGGAAATGGACTGATCACCAGGAGCCTACAGGGGTTCTGCCTGTCAAAAACAGTGATAAACTGCTGAAATGTGCATTCCTAATCTATTCTCAATCCAGAGAATCATAAACTCTCTTCCAAGGTTCTCCCAGATTGCCAAACACCTCACCATGCCGGCAGCCCTCTCAAGAAACCTCCTTGAGCCATGGTATTTTCCTCAATTTAGGTGGTCTGTAAGTGGGCAAGAATCTGTGGTCCATGGAGGAGAGGGAAGTGTAGTCTGCCCTGCTCAGCCTGTTACTACTGTGACCCTCACCAAGAGTAAGTGATTAGAATGAGATGAGAGAGAGTCTACTGTGAAAGTCCCAAGCTGTGGCTACGTTTGGAAGAATTACAAGTTATTCATCTATGATGCATCTGAACCAGGTTCTGTCATTCTGTTCCATTCTTCTAATAGAGCATGGAGAAACATTTGTTTATTTACTTATTCCAACTAATCCTATAATTGCTCTGTATCTCTCAAGCCTGCCAACTAGGACATTCAGGCATAATTCACTTTCTTACCTCACAAGAAAACTGTTTTATGTGCAGCTGGAGGACAGACTTTACCCTACTATAATGCTGTCACATTAGGATGAGTCTGCAAAAAAAGGCAGGAAGTGAGGTCTCAAGGCTTGATCAATTAAGCCCTGTTATTAAGTTGTAGGTGGAGTTCTAATTATGCACTAGGTAGGATTACTCATATTGTATCTTACCATTGATTGGTCAATATGCACAACCATCATTTTCTAGTTCTGTCGGCTGGATAGAAGAATGATTCTTCGCTTCTTACACTGACTTTGTCATGGACCTCTACAAGCGAAACATTGATGATTGTCGGTGCTGCCACATGCTCTAATGACCAGCTAGAGCACTTTCTGCATCGCTTCACCAACTTCCACCTGTCCCTCAAATATACAGTTAACATATCCTCTGCTACTCTTCTGTTTCTAGACATAAACCTATCCATTAACCATTCCCAACTCTCTACCTTCGTCTATTACAAACCCACAGTTTCACACAGTTATCTTCTGTACAGCTCATTTTCTGCAAACACTAAAGACTCTATCCCTGTTTCACAGTTTCTTCAGCTATGACAGCTCTGCAGAGATGACATCAATTTCCAGAGCAAAGCACTCAAAATGCACTCCCCCCCCCCCCCCATCAACAGGGGATACCCTACCCGTGTTATTGACAGGGCCCTCACCCGAGCCAAAAGCACCCCTTGGGCCATCAACTCAATCAGGAACTTGCGGTCTAACAAATAATAATAATAATAATTAATAATAATTGCTTACACTTATATAGCGCTTTTCTGGACACTCCACTCAAAGCGCTTTACAGGTAATGGGGACTCCCCTCCACCACCACCAATGTGCAGCATCCACCTGGATGATGCGACGGCAGCCATAGTGCGCCAGAACGCTCACCACACATCAGCTATCAGTGGGGAGGAGAGCAGAGTAATGTAGCCAATTCATAGAAGGGGATTATTAGGAGGCCATGATTGGTAAGGGCCAATTGGAAATTTGGCCAGGACACCGGGGTTACACCCCTACTCTTTTCGAGAAGCGCCCTGGGATTTTTAATGACCACAGAGAGTCAGGACCTCGGTTTTACGTCTCATCCGAAGGACGGCGCCTGTTTACAGTATAGTGTCCCCATCACTATACTGGGGCATTAGGACCCACATGGACCACAGGGTGATCACCCCCTGCTGGCCCCACTAACACCTCTTCCAGCAGCAACCTTAGTTTTTCCCAGGAGGTCTCCCATCCAGGTACTGACCAGGCTCACACCTGCTTAGCTTCAGTGGGTTGCCAGTTGTGAGTTGCAGGGTGATATGGCTGCTTCCATAGCCAGCACCAAATGGCTGCACCAAAGATATGGACCCAACACACGCTCTATCCCCAGGACCATTAACGACAACTTTCCTATCCTACAGGATGATCCCTCCATTGGGGCCCTCTTTAATGACTGCCCTATCATCTCATATCGCCAACCACCTAATCTGCGTAACCTTGTTCACAGCTCCCTCAACAATCATCTAAACCAGGCACTTTCTCCTGCAACAGAGCTTGTGGCATCACCTGCAAGTATATATTTAACACCACACTCATTCAAGGCCCCTCAGGACAGTTCCGGATCATTCAGATGACATCTTGTACCTCTAGCAAACTTATTTACTGTATCTCTTGCAGTAAATGCCCAGCTATCGACATTGGAGAAACAGGAAGGAGACTCAAAGACTACTTCAGAGAAAAGTTTAGGGCTGTGAAGATTAAAGATTTCTTCAAGCCCATAGTTTCTCATTTTACCTCTGACGGCCATGATCACACTGATCTCTCTGTCTGCATTCTCAAGGTAGGGTTTCTTAACTCCTATAGCAGAAAGACATTGGAAACTAAAATTATCCTGAAACCTGAAACTTGGTTCACACCTTTCCCCTTCTCTCAATGGCAGACTTGTTTTCTTCTAATTTTCTCTATTCATTTGTAGGTTTCGTTTCACACCTCTCTCGACCTTGCACCACTTGATTGGCCACTCTGTATCTCCCCTACTCCCACCTCCTCCTCCTCTCTCCTGGCTTTTGTTTTCCCATGCTATATTATCTTTGCTGACTGCCCTATCTTTCTTACACCTGAAGAAGGCTCCACAGCTGAAACATTGTTTTCTTTCTTCTCTTTTAAGTGTGGAATAAACCTATTACTTGTTCCTCTTATAGCTCTGTACTGTTACAGCTTTAGGGACTAGGACGCATCTTGTAGGGTTTAGATAAAGTTTGTGACACTTGGCAGAGTAAACACTTCTAGCTTCAATTGCAGAGGGGATATTTGCTGAGATGTGGGGGATTGCCTGATCAATTGTAAAGTTTACCTTTGTATACCTAGGTAATTAATTCATGGGTTAATGAAGCCAATAGCATTTAAACCACAGCATCCACAATGCTGCAAGTAAGTGTTTTACACACAAAGCAGGTCCTCTGACCTTTCCAAGCCTTGCTTTGGGTTGTGAAACCTCTTTTAGTTCTTTTATTTTTTTTCAATATGGAACAATTAGACATGCGATACACTGGGATAATGGGGTCTTCTTCATGACTCAATAGCTTTTTGAGCACAGCACCCACAGTGCTGCAACTAAGTGTTTCACACTCTAGACAGGCCCTCTGACCTTTCGCAACCTTGTGTTGGTTTGTGAATCTTTCCTGTATTGTTTTATAATTTTTAGAATACTGCACCATTAGACAGGCAACACACTGGGATGGGGGTGCTTCCAGTAATTTCTGGGTTTCCATGTTTTATTTCAGTTTCACATTGATTCTGAAAGTTAACACTTATGCAAGACATACTGGTTTTTGGGCATATTGAAACTGTTACTTAGCTTTCATTGTACATATCCAGGTATCTAAAAAAATAGCCAGGTATCTGAAAGAGAGGCTTCACATATCAAAGCAAGGTTGTAAACATGTTTTATTTTTAATTTGACTCATTCATGATTATTTTTTTTTACAGCATGTTTTTTTTACAGCAAGAACTTCTGTCTGTACAACTGAAACACATTTTGGAGTACTTCAACAATGCTTTTCTGTTTTAATTAATCCAAACATTTCTGGCTCCAGCATGCCAAACAACATGATCTTTAACATCATCCCTTAAGACCTGGGTTTGCAAAACGTACATATCCAGGTATCTGAAAGAGAGGCTTCACATATCAAAGCAAGGTTGTAAACACATTTTATTTTTAATTTGACTCATTCACGCATGATGAACCATGATCTTGACATGCAGATGTGCAGGTCTGAAGTAGAGTTAACAGTAAGTTGTTTGTCCAGACAAATGGTAAAGATAAACAGATATTAATAACAACGAATAATTTCAAACTACTACTGATATTATTACTGATATTATGAAATATTATCGACACTATATTGTCATTAAAAACATGTATGTAATGTCGGCCATACGGCGTATGCGTTGCTGAAGCTGAAAGTTTTGCCTTTGTCACTAATGTAACCACTAAATAAAGATAAATATAGAAATCCCTCCATTGCAAACTCCAAGCGTTTCATTTTGTCTATTGCTATAATATCGACAGCAGTGCAGTTACAAGGAACATGTTTTTCATTGACAAAAGTAACGCCACATTCTCTTGTTTAACCTGGTGTTTTGTTTCTGTTAATAACTGTTAGACACAATGCGCCAAGAAAAGTGTTAGATGCATTAGCAAGCTAATGCAAGTCCACTGAAAAGCTGGGCGAGATTTTCTCTCCTAGCCACAGCAGCAGACAGCAGATAATTGGTTTCTTCCTTGATTTGCTGATCTGTAAGGTTGTTGAGGGCAGTGAATGTGAGTTCTGTCTTGCATTGTCAGATTGTGAATAAATAAAAGTATTTTATGAAATGCGTTTGCGATCTTAATCAAGATGAAAGAGAGAGAGACCAAGAGAGAGAACGCATTTCTGTACGGAATGCGTGTTAATGTTACAAAATTAAAGTGTTTCAAGGTTTATTAAAAAGTAAAAACAAAATTACAGCTTACGCAAAGATTCTAAGATGATCACAAGGAAGTGTATTGCATGTCTAATGGACTGACCTCATATCCCCAAACGCGTGTTTAATTAAATGCCTTTATTGATTCACAATCTGACAATGCAATGTAAATCGTTATCTTGTCTCCTAAGTCCCTTAATAAACTTTGAGCATAGCTTTCTCACCATTTAGATTTATTTTTCACTCAATCATAAGCAGGAGCATACTGTACTTCCTCATGGGATCGCACGTAGAAAGATTAGATTGTAATTGTTTTTTTAATACATTGTAGAAAAGTGTTATCTATACAAAAAAGTTTTATATATTTAATGCCACTTGATAGTTATATTAGTAGAGGTAAGAATTCAAGTTGTATACTATTTAGACTTTTAATCATTTTAAACTGTATTACAATTCGAGTTGTATTTATATAGCTGGTAGTATTACTGTATTAAAATATATGGTATACAATTGGAATGAAGGCCCTGAATACATTTCAGTCTGTCCGTGGGGGGAAGAGGGGCTGTCTTTCATTGGAAGGTTTACCTATTCTACTCTGAGAATGTAGAGGGGGAGGAAATTGCCCGCGGTCATTTTTTTCACTGACAAAGCTATGTTGTGTTAACAAAAATTACAGTATGCTTAACAGCTGAGCTTCTAAACTTCCGAGACCATTTGCTTTATGTTCAGGTAGATTAAGATTCAAAGCTGATCACGAGGAAAAAAAAAATCTGTTTTTCGCGTATAACAAGTCACTTTTTTCTGTGTTTTCTCACCCGCTGCGATTTGGGTTTTAATGAAACGTATTTACAAAGAAAGTGGAATATAGTAATACTACCAGCTATATAAATACATATACATTATTTAGATCCTTAAATTAATATCATTATAATTTCTTTAGATACTAGATTCCATACGTGATACTAGATCTTGTTTATATTAATGTTATATCACTGGGCAGTGGCTAGCCTCAGGACAGGACAAGGACAAGCTGTAAGCGATTTGGGCACAGAAGGGTTAAAAAGAGATCAGACAGGCAGAGGGAAGTGGGAGGGGTGAAACTGTTACCTGTCCTGGATAAAGCGATTAGAAACTAGGTGGATTTACACCTGTAAAAAGTGTTCCAATTTTAATGCAATACGGAAGACAATATTCATAATAAATGATCTTGGATGGTCTGTAAACTGAAAATGTATATAGGAGACACATTGTGTATTGCCTCTTTTTACGCTTGGAAGAACATTCCAATGTTATTGCAACACAGATAAAGATTTTAAATCTGAAGCTGTTATCTCTTCTTCAGTCATGTACACCTCCACACCTGCATGTCAAGATTATGGTTCATCATGCATAAATGAGTCAGATTAAAACATGTTTACAAACAAAGTAGAATATAGTAATCAGCTGTGGATTTGAACCGGGGCCTCCAACGTCACTGCCAGCTGTGTCAGCCAGCTGAGCTAAAGGGAAATCTCTCCTCAGCCCTGTGGCTTAGGTCCCTGCTCGCTATTCCGAGGGAATGGTGGTGACGTCACCTCACCGGCAAGCCAGCTCTTTAGATACAACGAGCGTATTCGCAGAAAAGGTTAAAACATTATCACTTTTTACAAAGTATATAAACTTAATATGGACAGAAGAAGCACGTACAAATGTTTCCAAAATAACCACATGTAAGACTTTGATGCTTAAAATGTTTAAGAAGAAAGTGGAATACTGGTTTGTATTCTTTCTTTTAAATACCAGTACCAGTCATGTACAGTTTGTAATGTAGGGATTTCTATATTTATGTCTTTATGTAGTGGTTACATTAGTGACAAAGGCTAAACTTTCAGCTTCAGTAACACGTACACCGTATGGCTGACATTACATACGTTTGTAATGACAATATACTGTAGTGTCGATAATATTTATTGTCCGTTATAATATCAGTAGCAGTTTAAAATGATTCGTTGTTATTAATAAATGACATACAGTAGCTTCGAACATGTTGTGATATTAAGAAATATAAAAAAAGTCAATATAGTGTCCATAATATTTGCTATTTTAGTTTTTCAAAGAAATGTTTATTTGTTAAAAGAAAACTCATGGCGATAGCAGGGCTTGACCCACAGTCCTCAGGCTTATAATGCACACGCTTAAGCCATCACGCCACAGACACAGTCATGTGGGAACCAGTGAAACTGAAGTACACATATCCATAGAATGTGTTTTATGCTACAGTATATTAATATAATTATATAGTTATTCATTTCTTTAGATACGCAATGACATATTATATTTCATATTAATCAAATTCTAAAAGTATGCTTTTGTTTACTCCGATAACGAGCGTATTTGCAGAAAAGGTTAAAACATTATCACTTTTCACAAAGTATATAACCTTAATATGGTCAGAAGGAGCATGTAAAAACATTTCTGAAATAACCACATGTAAGACTTTGATGCTTAAAATGTTTAGGAAGAAAGTGGAATACTGGTGTGTATTTTTTCTTTAAAATACCAATGCCAGCCATATACAGTTTACATAAAATGTTTATATTCCTAATTTAATATAATTTATGATCATCAGATGCATTATGCTCCTCTTCTTTTTATGCACAGCTACTAAAATTTCCCTTTAGTTGTAAAATTCCATATAAATATTCAATACTAAGCAGATTAAAACATGCACAGTAAAGAGATTAAATGATTAAATCTTTTCACTACCGACCAATGCACCACAAGTGCCCCTGTCGATCATTTTGGCCAGCCAATCACTTACCACGGTATGACGTGAGTAGTTGCATGTGGTACGGGTTTGTACCGCGTACTTTGAATGGCTGCATCTGTAGCAAGAATTTAGTCTCCAAGTGTCCTCATACCTGGCACACTTCTTCCATTCCTTCTCTATCCTCTCTCCTTCTTCCTCTGTTTCCTCTGTTCTGTCTTGTGTCTTATCCAATCTTTTTTGTTTCTTGAATGTTTACTCTTGATTATGATCAACCAGTGTAATTCTCCAGAAAAGTATCTTTGATCATTTGTGTTTACTGGCCTGTGAGCACTGGTGCAACTGAGTAAACTGGTTTTTATTTTTTTATGTTTTAACCCATTTCACTATAAACCTTTTTTCACATGAGATTTATATACCATATCAATATCTCCTCCATAGAAAATTTAGATTGATACATTTTTTATGAATTTAGTCTGCATAAGAACAAGGTTGAAATAAAATTTTGCCAAATCATAAAGAATTTACACCTGGAATAAATAATACATAGCAAATGTAAAAAACAGCAAGGAATTCCAAACAAAATAGCTCTCCTCTTGTAAGAAAGCTAAATAATTCACAACTAAATATAAGTAGAAGAAAGATCATTGAGTAGATGCGGCTATGGGAGTGATAAAAATGAATATCAGAAGAGAAATAGGTTAAAGTTATTAAGATCTCAGTTCTGAATAAAACATTATTCCTAAGCAGACATGTGCTATACAAACAAAATAGAAGTTAAGAAGTAAATAAAAAAGGTAAAAAAACCATAAGATTTCCTTGCATTTACTTAATCTAAGATGGCAAGAGCTCTTCAGATTTGGCATCTATCTTCATCCTGCACAGAAATGAATTGATATTGTGTTTCAGCATAGTGGGCCTTAAAACCAATACAGTGTACTGAAGGAAGGATTGTGCCTCTAACTACCTCCGTGACATCTTCATTCCCATTGTAGCGACAAGGCTTATTAAAAATACAAGTTTGCTGCTCCCTTGCCAGTCCCTCTCTCCTTCATCTCAGTGGTGCTGGATACAGAGAGGCCATTCCATTTGGTTCATATTTAAGGTGTTTTTCTAGCTGATAGAGTGTCCTGATAAGGAACAACTCCCAAGGCTGAGACACATTGACCACTCTAATAAATGTCATCTCTGGCTCCTTACTGTAAGGCAGAGTCTCATCCCAAGTTGTTTACAACCTTAATGTCAGAGAGCATGGTTACTCATCTTCCACCTCAATCAGCCAATCAGGAACTGGTAGGGCAGGGTAACCCCACGTGGGTCTCGAATGCCCAAGGAACTTTCAACCAATGAACCTGGACCGTTTCCTCCAGGAAAAACAGGCACTACATGGCTCCTCCGTGCTCCACCTGGACATCCTCAGACTCCTCTCGGACAGTCACGTATCGGCCAGTGTGTCCGAGTGCCAGGACTTTTCTTTGTTCTAAGTGTCGAGAACAGAGGTAGCCAGGGCGTAACCAAAGGATCCACCTGAGGTTAGCCAAGCAGCAAGCCTCGTGAACCCACTGCGAACATTCACCTGATCAACAAGTGAACTACGGTCGGAACTGTGGACAGCTGAATCTCAGGATTCAGGACAATCGCTACATCGGGAACGAACCGGTCTTCTTCCTGTCTAAAGAGTGTGACCTGCTTGGACCCGCAGTCACTTTTCTCCTGTGCACAGACTCTTGCTAGTAAAGCCAGAACTAACTAGCTGGTCTTCAGAGAGCCCACTGCCAGCATCGCAGCAGGAATCTCTCCCTCCTTCTCCCACACCGCCAGCCGCACCGAGCACTGCCTGGCACCGGGCCAGAGAATGCTGATTGGACACAGCAACAGCCTGCCGCTGTTCCTTTGTGTCCGCTGGAGATCTGAATCCACAGAGATTGGATGAGTATTCAACTTCAATGCATTACAGCTCGAGAATTCAATTGTTATCCCAACCAGTTGATATCAATTTAATTCCTATGACTGATGTACTTGCTTTTGAGTATCTAGTGTAGAAGTTGTAATCCAAGTACATTTATGAAACGGTATAAATGAATGCTATACTGAATGTATGTCCCTCTTGGTTTGTAACTCTACGTGATTGAATATATACCTTTTGTAATCTGCTAACCCTCATGATAAGATCTGTTATGTTTATACGCACATTTTATGTATTAATAAATGTATTGTCATGTATTAGTATCCGTGTGTGCATTGCTGTTATCCCACAAGGTCGGTCTTTTAATAGCCATCAAAGAATCATTTTGTGACTTACTGCTACAATTAATAATTGTCCCATGAAATGAACAAACCTCTACATTTATTGGTGCCTCGTGAGAGGATGCCTACACCATAAATGCATGTTTCTACTATTGCTGGGCTGTAATCTGAGTAGTACTGCAGCATAGCTGCCTCCAATATATGAGCAGGGCCAGACTGCTTGTTTTCCTTAAAAGAACTGTTGTAAAAATGAAAATATTAACCCAGGGCATGTTGCAACCTTTAGAGGACCGGTCTCTATATATCTTTTGTTCCTTCTCAATGATCATATCTCTCCTGGCAAAAGCTAGCAACCACATGGGTATCTCTTTATTCAATCCAATTCAAATTCAAATCCAATAGGTCATTATATTTTTTAAATACAGTAAATAGCAAAAAAAGCTATTAATGCACGACAGAGACAGATGAAAAGGATAACTTAAACCTGTGTTTTCTGTACTTTTCAATGTAGATACTCTAGGCAATTTGTATTTCTGGCAATAATAGTTTAAAATTGTTCACAGGAACCCACCAAATATTCAAGATACAATTCTTGCATCAATTAATGGGTTAAGAAGTCATTGCTTTTGTCTTTATACTCACAAGCTATTTTTACAGCCACTTCAGTGAATACTAGAACGTTTCTTTCTAGCTTTCATTTTTCCTCCATCACATACTCTTCAGAACTGGAAATCCAGTAAATAAGTGCAGAGGACTAAAAAGGGAGTTGCCTGGATACTAAGTGTCAGGCTGACCTAATACAAACCTGATTGTGGTCCCAAGTACAAACCATATTGTCACAATCAGAAACTATGAAGAAATGCAATTGAAATCAATACTAGGATATATATTGTATAATAAGGGTTGTTTAGAATCTTTGTGTAAGCTGTAAGTTTTTTTTTGTAACTTTTTAATGAAATGTTTTAAACACTTTAATTTAGTAAATGCAACATGCGTTTCCTACAGAAAAAAATCACATTCTCCTGTCTTCCCGTGGTGTGAAGCAGGTCACTGAGAAAATACCACACCACCCACTGAGCTCAGTCAGAGGAGCCTGGAGCGCTTACAGCAACAAGAGTGTCTGCCTTTAAAACTTCAAGTCTTTTAATTATCATTAAACATAGGTTTCTCACCAGTTAGTTTTATTTTTGAAACCGTCATTAAACAAAGCAGGAGCTTATTGTACTTCCTAATGACATTACATGTGGAAAGATAATACAATTTAATCTTTTAAATTTTTAAATAAATTTTAGATAAGTTTAATCTATAGAAATACCATATACTATTGTCGATTGTATTTATGAATGTTATATCACACTTAGTTCAGTGTTTTATATACATCTAAATAAAAAAGCCAGGTGTTATCATAAACTATTAGTAATCAATAATTAATAACATTTGCACTGTAACAAGTTGTTGCACTTCCTCCACATTTTAACACAATCATTTTGATGATTTTTTTCAAATATATGTTAAATCAGTCAGAGAAAGTAAAATACAAACTTATAAAAAATAACGGTAAAATGTTTAACATTTTACTAAGCAATCAGCACTTATAACAATGTTTAATAGTGTAACTATATAAATTGAATGTATTACCTAAAGAATAGGGTAGCACAGTGGTTAGCATGCTTTTTGTATCTTTTTTCAGAAATACAACAGTATCACCAGATGTCTTAAATTATACATGCATATCATTGAACTACAAAGATGACTATCCATCCATTACTAATGGTAGCACAGAGGTTAGCATTGCTATCTTACAGTGATGGGGCTCTAGGTTCAATTCCTGGGGTAATGTATGTGTGGAGTTTGCACGTTTTTCTCTGGGTTCACATCGGTTTCCTCAGGTGATCTGATTTCCTCTCACAGTCCAAACATATTGGTAGGTTAATTGGCATCTGGATGAATTGGCCCTGGTATGAGTGTGTGTGTTTGTGTCTGTGTGTCTACCCTGGGATGGACTGGTGTTACGTCCAGGGAGTATCCTGCTGTAATGTTGCCATAGCCAAAATGTAAATGTAGTGGCTCTCTGAAGGCACCAGTTCTGTAGGGTTTGGGCATTTACTGAGACAATTATTAATTGTAGCAGTAAATCACAAAGTTGATTCTTTTGATGGCTTTCGAATCCAACCATGCGACATAACTCAAACAACGCACACACACAGGTGCTAATACACGAGGATACATTTATTAATACATAGAATATGCATGTAAAACTAACAGATCTTATCGAGAGGGTTATCAGAATACAAAAGATATATATTCAGTCAGTTACAAAGTGGTACACATATCAAGAGGACATACGTTCAGTATATCATTCATTTAGACCGTTTCGTAAATGAACTTGGTTATAACTTCTACATTAGATACTCAAAACAAGTACATAACTCTTAGGAATTAAATTGATATCAACTGGTTGGGATAACAATTGAATTCTCGAGCTGTAATGCATTGAAGTTGAATACTCATCCAATCTCTGGGGATTCAGATCTCCTGCGGACTCAAAGAAACAGTTGCAGGCTGTTGCTGTCCAATCCGCGCTCTCTGGCTCGGTGCCAGGCTGTGCTGTGCGGCTTGCGACGGTGCGCTGCTGATGGTCACTGACCGGCTAGTTAGTGTTGGTTTTAACTAGCAAAGTTTGTGCACAGGAGAAAAGATGACTGTGGGTCCCAGCAAGTCAGGAAGAGGACCGGTTCGTTCCTGATGAAGAGCTAGTTCTGAATAGTGATTCAGCTGTCCACAGTTCCGACCTGTTCACGAGGCCTGCTGCCGGTGCTAACCTCGGGTGGATCCTCTGGTTACTCTCTGGCAACCTCTGCTCTAGACTCTTAGAACAAAGGAAAGTTCTGGCACTCGGACACACTGGCCGTTCCGTGGTTGTCCGGGCTGAGTCTCAGGATGGTCAGGAGGCGTGCTGCGAGAATGTCCTGCCCTTGGGAGCCTTCTGCTCCTGGGGCGTCCTGTCCTGGAATTCTCCTTTGAATTCCCTTTAGAAAAGTCCACAGAATCTCTGAATCTTACTGAATCTCCTCTGAATCCTCTGTGTTGCCTGTTTTTACCTGGAGGAAATTCAGCTCATTGATTGGCTGAAAGTTCCATGGGCATCAGAGTCCCACGTGGGTTACTCGGCCCTACCAGTCCCTGATTGGTTGATCAAGGTGAGATATGTGTCACTTACTCCTGACACTTAGGAATGCAGTCCAGATGTCCATCTGGCACTCCCTAGACAGATAGGCGCCAATGGATGACCATTGATCATGATAGTCAGACTTAGCTAAGTGCATCCCCCTTTGGGAGCTGTCCTTAACAAAGGAACCTTAAATCAGCCTGTATGAATAGTTTCTCTGTGGCTGCACCACAGAGATGAACAGAGAAATGAGGCCTCATTTGGGAAAGCTCAGAAACACTTAATTCTTTCTTATTAATAAGCCTCACCGCTACACTGCCTTGTGCATGTTGCTTGCTGGGATAGGCTCCAGTTCCCCCATACTGGATAAAGAGATTAGAGAATGAATGGAACTAAAGATACTGTGTAACTATGCACAGTCAAATAAACCCACTATGAAATTTCAGCAGTTACTCATTGAGGATAAACAGCCTTTTTACCTCTCTGGCAGATCCGTATCCATAGCTAGTTGGTTATTTAATCAAATTGCCTCTAAAAATGAGCATCTAAAATGCTGGCTCCGTGGATCGGCATCAACTACTGTATATTTGCCTATTCCTTCTATTTATGTTCATCCAACAAACAGTTCAATGCTAGCATCTACACAAAAACTAAAATACATTTATGTTTAAGATGTTTCGATTAAAATACAATTAAAATCTGTTTAATCCCATTTCAGCATCTATGTAAACATTCAGCAGTGTTCTCATGTTCTTCTGTAACAAAGCTTTCTGTGATTTATTCTTGTCTATCTAAGCTTTTGCAGGTGTTCCTGCATTTCTCTTCTACACTGTCTGGTCATGATTCACTTTTTGCTCTTTTCAAAGTAACACCTGCTCCATTTCTTAAACTTTTTGCTCAAATGCATTTTTGTATTTTTATGTCTAAACCAATTTACATCTCTGACACCTTAACACTTAAAGCTTAGGTTTTCTCTATCCATTTTTGCTTGTCCTACAGAACTCCAGTTTCCAGAATCTTTACATTAACCTATGCACATTTTATAATCTATGCACTGTTCACCCCCCTACCCTTTGGCAAGCAGTACCATATTAAAGCAAGGACCACTAGACTCAAGAACAGCTTCTATCCCACTGCAGTACGGATCCTCAACAGCTAACTGCAGTGCCTCAATACACATCTGCACATGGTCTACCATTTTTTTTTGGGTCTCACCACTACATATTTAGTTTTCCACAACATATTTATTGTTCCTGTTGTCTACATGGTGTGTTGGTGTCTGTTGTACTGTGTATGTCCTGAGAGATCAGCACGATTAAGAATTCCAATGTATGTGTGCATATAGCAACAAACTACTCTACTCTACTACCCTTTAAATTGTTATTACTGATCACTGAATTACTGCACTTGACATGGCTTAATTCACCCTGTGGCAGGCAGAGCTAGTGCTGTCTCTGGTGTGATCTTCTGCAGGTGAAATTTCATTTTTAACAAATAAGAAATTAGACTGCTCATATTTCTAATTACTTATTCTATGTAAACACAAAGTTTGTGTTGTCTTCCCACCTCTATGACTAAAATACCAAAGAGGAATGGCTTAAGTGACACACAGAGTCGAAAACGTTTTGGTGCCATTTTCTCCACTTTAAAGGTACCCGCCTCATGGAAGAATTTTCACCTGGAACATTTGTCCATGAACTAACAAGCAGACACAAACTAAATAACGACACAAAATCTATTTGCAAGAATAGAGATTACAAATATTTAAAAAACGGACTTGCAAGATCACAGTAATACACTGTTATATTAAAACTAATACTCTATGGGTACCATACTGTGAGGAATGCTGTCCACGAACCCCCTTTCCCAAAACCTTCACAGGAGCAACTTCACGTAGCTAATTCACAACTGGATACAATTGTATCTTGCCTAGTGCAACCGAAAATCCAGACATTTGTTAACATTTACTAAAATTATCTGTGTCATTAATCTCACTGTGTGGCCCGGTGTTCACTCAATCTTCACACTCCCAGGATAATAAAAAAACCTGTGTCTTCAGGTGTGAAATATCTGTTGTAACTGTTAATACAATGATGAATATACAGGCATTGCTATTCTCTCACAATAAAATACTATGCAAACTATATTCCCTTTTCTGATAATTGTACATATGAATTATTTGTATTAATAT